>NC_091068.1:72365182-72665182 GCF_000393655.2 Nicotiana sylvestris | reverse complement strand
GTCATTTTTTCAAGGCTTTCACCGGTTAGCCGAAACAGCCTTAAAATCTTCGACCTCGAGGTGCTGAAAGGCCGTATTGGCAAAATCGGGTTTTATTTCAAATAGAAGAGTGTACATGTTATCCTTGAGTCAATTGAATCGTGATTTTTGCTTAACCACCCTAATAAATGTGCAGAATGAGCACAAGTCAGAATTTACACGTAACAATAGTGAACAAGATCCCTTTGGAGTTGCACATGTGGTGGGATGACTTGGACGAATCAGGGCGCGACACGGTCAAGCTATACCTGGGAGACCTCACTGGGTTGCTGAAGATTAATCCTATGGGGGATATCATAAAGGCCTTGGTCGCATTCTGGGACACGGCTCACAATGAATTTCATTTCTCAGATTTTGAACTTACCCCAACATTGGAAGAAATAGCCGGATACATCGGGGGTCCCAAGGTTCCTCTGAGACACCAGTACCTGATTGCTCCAAGGGCCGTAGCCGTACACAGGTTCCTAGACTCTTTGAAAATAAGCAGAGGGTCCACAACCCAGACTTGACAGCTGGTTTTTGTACTTTGCGGTTTATATACAACAGATATGGCCACATAGGGGGGTTCAACAAGCCGGAAAATAAAATCTGTAGCAAAGGAAACCGCCTTAAGTGGGAAGAACATAGGTGTTTTGCATTTATGGTAGCCATTTTGGGACTCCTGGTGTTTCCTAGAAAAGACGGGAACATTGACATACGAGTATCTGGGGTTGTCAACACTTTACTTGCTCAGGCCAACAACACCCTCGCACCCATGATAGTAGCTGAAATCTTCCGCGCTCTCACAGCCTGCAAAGTCGGGGGAGACTTTTTTGAGAGGTGCAATGTGTTGCTACAGATGTGGATGATCGAACACCTATGTCATCGTCCTCAATTTATGAGTTATGGGTCGACAGAGAAAACATGCATAGAGGAATTTTCTACAAGGGTTGACGGAATCAGCTTACCGGAAGGGGTCACAGAATGGATAGCACATCTCCGTTCCGTCACTGCAAGCCAAATAGAGTGGACATTTGGATGGCTACCTGTGGATGAAATCATGTATATGCTAGCCACTGGACCCCATTTCCTTTTGATGGGGCTCAGGAGTATCCAGCCCTATACCCCTTATCGAGTTTTGAGGCAGTTGGGGAGATGCCAAATAGTTCCGAAAGATGAAGATCTTAGTGGCCAAGTAGTCGAGATCGGGCCCAACGAACAATTTCATGAAGCAGCAGTCCGCCAAATTTGGAGCGAGTGTCAATACTTAACGACAAATACGTATGTACGTGATCGGTCCAAAGGTGAAGTTTCGCCGGGATACCTTGCCTGGTATAGGAGAGAAATCGAGTTTGGGAGGCCAGCCAAAAGACCCCATCTCCAGGAGTTTGTCGAGGCGTCGCAACGACAGTGAGATTGGTTGACTAAAGAACATGAGTATAGAGCCACAATAGGCAGATTGGAGAAGCAAGTCATGGAGCTTCAGTTTGAAAATGGTGTTCAAGCCGCTGCAAACAAGGGAGAAAAGAAAAAACTAGCTCAGGAAAATGAGGTCCTCAAAGCTCAAATCCAAAAAATGAAAAGAAACCCGGAGAGAAGTCGGGCTGATAAAAAGCTCATAAATAGTCTGAAGAAGAAAGCCCTCGAGTATCAAGAAAACCTGGAAGAATCTGAAGCTGGTCTAGCGAGAATCCAGGCGAAATGGATAAAGAAGGCAGAAGAGCGAGTACGGTTTTATGAAGGGACCATCACTATCCTAAGAAGAAAGATAGCCACTCTCAAGAATGAGACAGTCAAGCAGGCTCAAGATTTCAAAGCTGATAGGGAACATTGTTATGATCTGATGGCTCGGATAGAGGAAGGAATGCAGCAGTTGCAAAATCAACACCTTCATGACTCTCGAGTGTTAGAAGCCTGTAATCAGCAAATAGGGCGGTTGCTTCAGGAGAAAGGCGTCATAAGAGAGAGAATTAGAAACATCGCTGACTACATCGTTATGAAGTGCCAAATTTGTGAGGATATGACTCGCACTACATTTTTTGCAGCGGTGATGACCTTTGTTAAGCAAATAATGAACAATTTCGACTGACTTCAAAGGGATCTTGCACATAGGCCCGTGGCAAGACCGAACGATGTCCCACGGACACCAGGAGCATTGATGTACTCATAATTTTCCGTTTGAAATGTCAGAGTCTGTGAGTCATGTTGGGTTTGCATTTTCTTTATGTTTCGAGTCTGCATTTCTTTAGAGTATGATAGCTTGATTTCGGAGTTTGTTTGTCATCTTTGCGTTAGAGTCTGTTGGTATTGAAACTTGTTGATATTGAGTCTGTGTAATCGAAACATCTGTTTTATAAAAGCTAAAAATCCCAAAAATGTTTTATTTACTTGCACACTTATCTGACAGAACTACGCACGGTCTGATTCATGCAGGGACATGATACGTAGGTAATCTCTATAGGATTCGACCACCACTAAAAGGGAAAAGGAAAAATAAAGAAGGATAGAATAAAGAAAGTGAGAGGCTAGAATGACGCACGCAACCGAAGCAAATGTATGATAGAAATGGTTAATTGCCTAGGTGCATTGCATCCCAATGTGTAATTGCATATGTGTTAAACTCTAAAAAACTAACAAGTTTGTTGATTTCCAGAGAATTCAAGCAGTTAGTTTATTTAGAGGATACTGGCACATTATCATTACCAAACCAGATCAAAGGGACCAATACCAGAAATCATGTCTATCCCAGAGGTCGACACTAGTGTTGAGGTAGAGGAGTTGGACGTCAATAAAATGAAAGAGGATATGTTCAAGCTTAAGCAACAGATGGCCGAAATGTACTAGGCCTGGTCCCAAGGGCAATCACCACCGTCTTACCCAGCCAACTCGGCTTTTGCCCCACCACTAGCTCAGTCTCAGGATCATCCCGCCACCAATCTAGGTTTTCCCATTTATCAACACTACCATGGCACTACTTCTCATATGCCGCAAGCTCCACCACCAAAATCAATTCCATGCCCTCCTCCGCCAGTCACCCCTATCTTTGTGACATTTTCAACAGCTGCACTCCATAGATCCCTGAGTGAACCCGTGTTCCAGGCCCAGGACAACCAGTATTATCCCCCGGAACCCACCCTCAAAGTTCCCGAAACCTACCCCTACGATCCACTTTCTGATCCCCCGAGAGAAGCTGAGAGACCAGCCAAAAATTCCGAACATGAGGAGATGTTTAGGAAAATGAAAAGCATAGAACAATCCTTCAGGGATATGAGAGGGCTAGGAGGTCAGGTAAGCGTGGCTTACAAAGATCTGTGTTTATTCCCAAATGTACAACTACCAGCAGGGTTCAGAATGCCCAAATTCGACTTGTACAATGGACACGGTGATCCGGTGGCTCATTTGAGAGGTTTTTGCAGTAAGATGAGGGGAGCCGGAGGAAAAGATGAATTGCTAATGGCTTACTTTAGTCAGAGCTTGAGCAGAGCAGCATTGAAGTGGTACACCCGCCAAGATCACGGAAGATGGTACACATGGGATGATCTGGCACAAGCATTCGCTTGTCACTTTCAGTATAATCTTGAGATCATTCCAGACCGACTATCTTTGACTAAACTAGAGAAGAAGCACAGTGAAAGCTTTAGAGAATATGGTTTCCGGTGGAGGGAGCAAGTAGCAAGGGTAGATCCCCCAATGAAAGAGAGCGAGATGGTCGATTACTTTTTGCAGGCTTTGGAGCCAACTTACTTTGGTCATTTGGTGTCCGCAATTGGCAAGTCTTTTAATGAGGTTGTAAAAATGGGAGGCATGGTCGAGGAGGGGCTTAAGTCCAACAAAATCATAAGTTATTCAGCGATCAAGGCAACCACTCAGGCCATCCAAAGCGGCGCCGGGGGTGTACTTGGGAAGAAGAAGAAAGAAGATGTCACGGCTATTGAGTCCGGAGCCTGGTTCGGATTTAGAGACCCGTCACCCTACTATAGCCAACCATGATCCTACCACCAAAATTATCCCCACACTCCATATAGGTCTCCAAAACATTACTACCCACCTCCAGATCCCCATTTTTCCGTCCATCATGCACAAGCCTATACCCAAACCCCGGCACACGCACAATGGCGTGCGCCGGCTCCACAAAGTCCATACCCAGCTCCGCAAAACACGTATCCACCCCCAAGGGCCTACAGAAATCCCCCCGGGATAGGTTTCCGACCAAACCAAGCCCTCATGAATGAGAGGTCACAGAAGCAAAAGACTTTCACTCCACTAGGGGAATCATATACCAGTCTTTTCCACAGATTGAGGCAGTTGGGCATGTTGAATCCAATCGAGCCTAAAATGCTAAATCCTCCCCCTAGAAATCTTGACCACTCGGTGAGTTGTGAGTACTATTCAGGGGTCCATGGGCATGATATAGAGAAGTGTTGGAAACTAAAAACAGCTGTGCAAGAGCTTATTGGTACTCATCGGATCGAGGTTCAAGCCCCAGAAGCTCCAAATATCAATCAGAATCCACTGCCAGCTCACCATGAGACATACATGATTGAGTTGATACACAAAGAGGGGGAGCCCAGGAAGCCCTCACAGACGGTAATGATGATCCGTTCCATCGAAACCAGCTCAAAGGAAAAAGTAACCAGTGGGAAATTAGTGGTCCAGTTGAGAGGGGTAGATGATAAGCCAGCTGTGGTAGCCGAGAGAGGATCGTCAAGCATTGTTGCAGTGAAACCAGAGAAAGCTAAAGTGGTAGTGCCAGGGGTTGCAAGTAAACCTGTTGTGGTCGTGAAGGGTGCTCGCATAGAGCCTGTTATTATAAAACCAGTAACTCAGCTTCCAGTAATCAACAACAAGGCTGTTCCTTGGAATTATGAATGGGTGACGGTGATTTACAAGGGGAAAAAAGTCAAAGAAGAAGTTTGTGAAGCGCAAGGTTTGACTCGCTCAGGAAGGTGTTTTACTCCCGAGGAGTTAAGAAGAGCTAAAGATAATTCAACGCCGGTAAAGAAAGCTGTAACTAAAGAAGAGGCAGAGGAATTTTTGAGGAAAATGAAAGTTCATGACTATTTTGTTGTAGAGTAGTTGAGGAAAACGCCCGCTCAGATCTCATTACTCTCGTTGCTAATCCATTCAGATGAGCACCGCCAATCCCTGATGAAAATCTTGAATGAGGCCCATGTTCCCCACAAGATCTCGGTAAACCATCTGGAAAAGATAGCCAACAAGATTTTTGAAGTAAATAGAGTCACTTTTTCCGATGATGAATTGCCGGTAGATGGTACTGAGCATAACAAAGCCCTTTACCTGACAGTAAAATGCGAGGATGCCGTGGTTACCCGGGTATTGGTTGACAATGGTTCAAGTGCGAATATATGTCCTCTCTCCACTCTAATCAAGCTGAAAGTAGAAGATGAGAGGATCCATAAGAACAATATCTGTGTGCAGGAATTTGACGGCGGAGGCAAAGACTCAGTCGGGGACATAATATTGGAGCTGACCATAGGTCCAGTAGAATTCACAATGGAATTCCAAGTGCTGGATATAGCTGTTTCCTACAATTTGCTATTAGGGCAACCGTGGATTCACGCCGCTAAAGCAGTACCATCAACACTCCATCAGATGGTCAAGTTTGAATAGGACAGACAGGAAATAGTGGTGCACGGCGAAGATAATTTGTGTGCTCACAACAACACCATTGTGCTATTCATTGAAGTGGAAGATGACAAGGGACCATGGGTCTACCAAGTTTCTGACGCAATGTCAGTCGAGAAAGTTCCAGAAGGGAAGTGTATCCCGAATCCGAAGATAAACACCGCATCAGTCATGGTAGCGTATGAAATGTTGAAGAATGGTTTTGTACCAGGAAAGGGTTTGGGATCAGCGTTGCAAGGCATTATACAGCCCGTGTCTCTTCCTGAAAACTTGGGAACATTTGGTCTGGGATTCAAGCCCATAGCCGCAGACATAAAAAGAGCCAGGAAATTGAAACAGAGGACATGGGTCCTTCTAAAGCCGGTCCCACGTCTTTCCAGATCATTTGTCAAGTCCGGTACAAGGAGTCTCCCAGTGACAACAATTCCCAGTTCTATGATTAATCCTGACAAGGAGTTGATTGAAAGATTTGAGAAGTTGTTCGACAGTGTGAACATGGTGGATATTGGAGAAGGTTCTAGCAACGTAAAAGTGTAATTTGTTGGGCCAAAAACAAAGCTTAATAATTAGAAGGCTACTCCTCTCCCTACTCGGAAGGAGTCTTGGTAGTTTGCTTTGATTTTCCTTTAAGTTTGTACGGATTATTCCAGGGTTGTAATCCATATTTCATTTTTTTCAGTCTGTTTGAGTGTGCAAACCTTGTTATCTTTTATGAATAAATGAAATACAATTTCCCTTTCTTCATCATTCCTGATGGTTTTCCTTTTGTTTTGTTTTGTTTTGTTTTCTATACAGTTCTTTTTACGCTGGTTCTAATGACATGGCGTGCATAAGGAATCCTCAGCCCAGTCTTAAAAATCAATCTAATTCTGAAATGTTAGTTCAAGGAGTAGATTGTGATTACGAATCAGAATATGATGATGAGTATGAAGCCTTCGAAGAGATTAGTAAGGAGTTAATTCACTTCGAAGAAAAACCCAAACCCAATTTGAATGACACAGAAGCCGTCAATTTAGGGGACACAGGCAATGTCCGAGAGACTAAAATAAGTGTCCACCTCGAGCCAAAAATCCGGGAGGAGTTAATCAAAGCACTCATCGAGTACAAAGATGTTTTTGCGTAGTCATATGATGACATGCCGGGTTTAAGCACTGATTTAGTGGTCCACAAACTGCCCACTGATCCGGTGTTCCCTCCCATCAAGCAAAAGTTGAGGAAATTCAAAACTGATATGAGTGTGAAGATCAAAGAAGAAGTTACCAAACAGTTGGATGCAAAGGTTATTCGGGTCACCCGATATCCTGTTTGGTTGGCTAATGTCGTGCCCGTACCGAAGAAGGATGGCAAGATCAGAGTATGCGTCGATTACCGCAATCTCAACAAAGCAAGTCCGAATGATAACTTCCCGTTAACCAATATCCATATTTTGATCGATAATTGTGCCAAGCGTGAGATTGGATCTTTTTTGGATTGCTATGCCGGGTATCATCAGATTCTAATAGATGAAGAAGATGCAGAAAAGACGGTGTTCATCACGCCATGGGGAACTTATTGCTACCGGGTAATGTCATTTGGTTTGAAGAATACTGGGGCAACTTATATGAGGGCGATGACTACTGTATTTCATGATATGATACACAAGGAGATTGAGGTATACGTAGATGATGTGATCATAAAATCAAAGCATCAGGCCGACCACGTCGGGGATTTGAGGAAATTCTCTTAGAGGCTTCGCAGGTACAACCTCAAGCTTAACCCCGCCAAGTGTGCATTTGGTGTTCCATCCGGAAAACTGTTGGGATTTATAGTCAGCCGGTGAGGCATCGAGTTGGACCCATCAAAGATCAAAGCCATACAAGAATTGCCACTTCCGAGGAATAAGACTGAAGTAATGAGTCTGTTAGGAAGGTTGAACTATATCAGCAGGTTTATCGCTCAGCTCACGACGACTTGCAAACCTATTTTCAAGTTGCTGAAGAAGGATGCTGCGGTCAAGTGGACTAATGAGTGTCAGGAAGCATTCGACGAGATAAAGGGATACTTGTCTCACCCGCCTGTGCTGGTACCACCAGAACCAGGGAGACCTTTGATTCTTTACTTGACTGTCCTGGAAAATTCATTTGGCTGTGTACTGGGGCAGCATGACGCCACTGGTAAAAAAGAATAGGCCATCTACTATCTTAGCAAGAAGTTCACAGCTTATGAGGTCAAGTACACTCACTTGGAAAAAACATGTTGCGCCCTAACTTGGGTGACATAGAAGTTGAAACATTATTTGTCATCCTACACTACTTACCTCATTTCACACTTGGATCCATTGAAGTATATCTTTCAAAAGCCTATGCCGACAGGAAGACTTACAAAATGGCAGATTTTGCTCACAGAGTTGGACATAATCTATGTGACTCGGACTGCAATGAAAGCCCAAGCATTGGCCGATCATTTGGCCGAGAACCTGGTTGATGAAGAGTATGAGCCACTGAGGACTTATTTTCCTGATGAAGAGGTGATGCATATTGATGAACTAGAACAGGCCGAAAAACCAGGTTGGAAACTTTTCTTTGATGGGGCTGCTAACATGAAAGGAGTGGGAATAGGAGCCGTGCTTATTTCTGAAACAGGATATCACTATCCTGTTACAGCTCAACTTCGTTTTTATTGTACCAACAATATGGCTGAATATGAAGCATGCATTTTGGGTTTAAGGCTAGTTGCAGACATGGATGTCTAGGAAGTCTTGGTCTTGGGAGACTCGGACCTTCTGGTACATCAAATTCAAGGAGAATGGGAAACGCGAGATCTGAAGCTCATACCATAACGACAATGCTTGCATGATCTTTGTCAACGGTTTAGATCAGTGGAGTTCAGGCATATTCCAAGGGTCCATAATAAGGTCGTCGATGCTTTGGCTACCCTAGCGTCAATGCTGCACCATCCGGACAAAGCATATGTCGATCCTTTGCATATTCAAGTACGAGATCAGCATGCTTACTACAACATGATTGAAGAAGAATTTGATGGCGAACCATGGTTCCATGATATCAAGGAATACATCAGAATAGGGATATACCCAGTGCAAGCCACGGGGGATCAAAAGAGAACAATTCGACGGTTGGCAAGCGAATTTTTCTTGAGTGGGGGAGTTTTATATAAAAGAACACCAGACCTGGGATTGTTAAGATGCATAGATGCTAGACAAGCTACATTTGTCATGTCCGAAGTATATTCAGGAGTCTGCGGACCACATATGAGCGGATATGTGCTGGCAAAGAAAATTCTCCGAGCAGGTTATTATTGGCTCACCATGGAGCGAGATTGTAATAGTTTTGTGCACAAATGTCATCAGTGCCAGATACACAGAGATTTGATTCATTCTCCGCCATTGGAATTGAACACAATGTCAGCGCCATGGCCCTTTGTCGCTTGGGGCATGGATATCATTGGACCAATTGAGCCGGCAACATCCAACGTGCATAGGTTCATTCTGGTAGCCATTGATTATTTCACCAAATGGGTTGAGGCCAAAACTTTCAAGTCTGTGACCAAGAAAGCAGTGGTCGATTTTGTTCACTCAAATATCGTCTGTCGATTTAGAATCCCAAAGGTGATCATCACGGATAATGGTGCTAATCTTAACAGCAATTTGATGAAAGAGGTATGTCAACAGTTTAAGATTACACACCGCAATTTCACCCCATATCGTCCCAAGGCGAATAGAGCAGTTGAGGCAGCCAACAAAAACATAGAGAAAATACTTCGAAAAATGGTGGAAGGTTCAAGGCAATGACACGAAAAATTACCATTTGCGTTGATGGGTTATCGCACTACTGTCCGTACTTCGGTAGGTGCAACTCCTTATTTGTTGGTATATGGAACTAAAGCAGTAATACCGGCGGAAGTTGAAATCCCGTCCCTTCGGACTGTCGCTGAGGCTGAGATTGATGATGATGAGTGGGTCAAAACCCATTTGGAGCAGTTGAACTTGATTGATGAAAAGAGATTGGCAGCTGTGTGCCATGACCAGTTATATCAAAAGAGAATGGCAAGAGCATACAACAAAAAGGTGTGTCCCCGGAAATTTGAAGTAGGTCAGCAAGTGCTGAAACGCATCCTTCAACATCAGGTTGAAGCAAAAGGCAAGTTCGCCCCAAATTGGAAAGGGCCATTCATTGTAACCAGAGTATTGTCCAATGGTTCTTTATGTTTAACAAATATCGAAGGAAAATTCATAGACATGGCTATCAATTCTGATGCAGTAAAAAGATATTATATATGATTTCTTTGGTTTAATTGTTGATTGTTTGTATTTGGCATTATTTTGAAGATTGAAATGACGAAGGCAATTTGTTCTACTATCTAAACACTTTACCCTTTGTTCCCTTTTTTGAGCCTTATTTATTTCTTTCATACCCCTTTTTGGAATCAATAACGAAAAGAGAGAAAAAGAAAGAAAAGAAAAAGAGAAAAGAAAAGAAGTGAAAAAATATAACAACAAGGAAATTCAGGTGTGAACTACGTTTGACCTGATCTCTGTTAAGGGTACGTAGGCAGCTTTATGGCTCGGTCATAGTAAAATAAAAATCAAAAGATCCCCAAGCAAGAAACTGGGACAGAGGTTGTATTTGTAATAAGAAATGTGATTCCAAAAGTTGTAATTTTAAACCCATGTCAAATTATTTTGAGCCTTTGATACCCTTTCTTTCTAATCCCATCCAAAATCCCACATTACGGTCCAAAGAAAGACCTTCTGATCAGTTTTCGAGAGATGCCAAGTCGAGCAAATAGAGTGATTCATATCAGGGTAATACTCCGGTCCAAGCAGGGAAATTAATGAAAATGAGAGAGTCTTATGGGTGAAAACTTTCACAGGCATCATAAGGCAACGGAAGTTGAGAGAAAGAAAATGAGAGAGTCTTATTGGTAAAAACCTTCACAGGCACCATAAGGCAACAGAAGTTGAGAGAAAGAAAATGAGAGAGTCTTATCGGTGAAAACCTTCACATGCACCATAAAGCGACGGGAGTTGAGAGAAACGAGAGAGTCCTATTAGTGAAAATCCCTCGAAGGGCACTATAGGGCGACAAGGAATTAAAAGGGGCAAACGAGGCAAGCTTGATGGAAAGGATCCGTCAAGACATCAAGCAGAATAAAGATGTTGTTTCGGCAAAAGAAGATGGGTTGCGGGACCTTTGAAATGCAAAGTAGGGACATCAGAAAGATTAATTGATGTGAATAGACTGGATTGATTAATCCAAAAATGCACGACATGACCATTGGGATCGGTTATACCATTCAGATAAGTTATTTTCTCTTCAAACAATTGTTCAGAAAGATTTTTCTTGTTCTATCTTTCGAAGTCATCGTTTTCCATTTCTTTTTGATCAATAGTAGTTTGTTTTTAAGAAGGATTTTCAGAGCTAACTACCAGTTGCCAACATGGTGCAAGGTAAATGGGGGTAAGACATGCGAGGATAATGTGATGGGACGAGAAAGACGTCGTTGTAAAACCAAATGATGGATTGGTCTAAGTTTTCGGGGACAATATGGAGCAAAGGTGGAAAACAACGGTTGAGAGGTTGGTGAATACAGAATCATCAAGAAGGTCGGAAGTTATCAGCCAAGTTTCAAGATGGTCGAACAACGCAAAGCATGGAAAAGAGCGAAAGGGAAAACCGTCCCCAGCAGGAGCATCCCCACGTTTTAAACTAACAAATTCTCTTTGTTTTTAAGCAGGGACAGGAAATGTTATTGATGACAGAAAGACATGCCACAAGAAAGATTGTCAAACTGGGGCAGAAAATTTTCTTTCATTTTTGAAAATTTTCTGGAAGTCAGGTACCCACTTGGGGAAGAAGGAAGATAACACAAGTTTGGAGAAAAGTGGTATCCCCAGCAGTCAGAAGAAGACAAAACAAGTTTTAAAGAAAGCAATTTCGGGAGGAAGATAACACAAGTCTTAAGAGAAGTAGTTCCAGAGGAAGGAAAACACCAACTTTAAGGGAAGTAGTCTTTGAAGGAGGAAAATAACATATTTTGAATGAAACACCGGTGTTATCCCCAACAGTTCTCAGAGGAATGAAACACCAGTTTTGAGGGAAGCAGTTCTGAAAGAAGATAATTCAAGTTAGAAGGAAAATGGTTCAAGAGGCAGGAAGGAACAACGGCAATAGAACACATTTATAAGTTGCAGTTGAAGTCAGGAGCCCGCCTGGAGAATGGAGGTGTTATATTTTTAAGAAGTAGTTAAAGTCAGGAGCCCGCATGGAGAATGAAGGTGTTATATTTTAAGAAGTAGTTGAAGTCAGGAGCCCGCCTGGAGAATGAAGGTGTTATATTTTTAAGAAGTTGTTGAGTCAGGAGCCCGCCTGGAGAATAGAGGTGTTATATTTTAAGAAGTAGTTGAAGTCAGGAGCCCGCCTGGAGAATGGAGGTTGTTATATTTTTAAGTTGTAGTCGAAGTCAGGAGTCCGCCTGGAGAATGGGGGTTGTTATATTTTCAAGTTGTAGTCGAAGTCAGGAGCCCGCCTGGAGAATGGAGGTATTATCTTTTTAAGTCGTAGTAGAAGTCGGGAGCCCACCCGGAGAGCGGAGGGTTGCAACAAAGATCCCCAGCATAAATTAAAGTTCAGAAGTCGGAAGGAAGGCAACACTAGTCAGAAGAAGGCGGTTCAACCTTCGAAGGAAAAATAATTCGAAGCTCACAAGAAGGAAATAAGCAGTTCAAATTCGACAATCAACAGAAGACTACGAGTCAAGATAGAAAGAAAGAAACATCATAGGAAACACCAGTCACCAAGACGTCAAAGCAACAAGAGACACAAGAGCACGACTGAAGATCTAGATAAGATTTTGTAATTCATAGACTATAGTTTAGTCTAGCTTCTTGTTTTCTTTTAGTATGGTGTAATAAGGAGGTTAGTAAGTAGTGGCAGCAGCAGCAACAACAGTAACAGTAAAACCACAGCTCCATGGTAGTCCCAGCTACCAAAACTTCCCGAACTACATTGACCTGATTCCCTTTTAGCCAGGGATATATAAGAAACCTTTGAAGCAGAGGTTCGGTCAAATTTTTCAAAAATGCTTCACACGGAGTAGCCAAACGGACAAAAATCGCTCGTATCCGCTCACTTTATCTTTGCACGAAAACTCTTCATGTTTCTGGACAAAGAGGGGCAGCTGTGAGCACGTGATTTTTGCCCTACAAGAACTACTCCCAAAAATTCAAAATAAAATACTTTTATGTTATTTTGGATAATTATTTGTATTTTGTCTGTGAATGTTTATTCTATTTTAATTAATGAAAAATACAAAAAAATATATGTGTTGCATCTGCATTTACAATTTAGGATTAATTAAACAGTAACACACTTCGCGTTTTTAATGTCTAATGTCAAATTGTGTGATTATCTTTGTATTTAATTTTGTGTGATAAATATTATTAAGGGTTAATTAGTATTTCCTAAGTTAATTTTGGTTTTACAATTTAATTTAGAACTTTTGGTAATTAAGAATTAAAAAAGAAAATAAAGAAAAGGAAGAAATGAAAGAAAGAGTTGATAAACTCGGACCAGGCCAATTTTTTCTACAGGCCCAAACAATATGTCCGCAGGCCCAGTCCGAATACCCCATTTACCCGGTCCAACCGACCTGGCAATACGACGTCCAAACGACGTCGTATCTATCACGTCCAATCTCAGCCGTACATCCCAATCCATCAACGACCAAGATCATCTCTCCCTTACCCGTTCCTATACCCGCCCCGACCCCGTTACTACCAAACGACCCCGTTTTGATCAACAAATCAATTGTCGCCGTTGGATTCCCATCATCCAATGGCTGAAATCAATTGATTAAACTCTAACCTATCAAACCCTCTCCCAATCCCCTACCCCTCTCATTTCCAAACCCTCCCCCCAATCGTCTCTTTCAGAGACGAACCAAACGACCCACCAAACCCTAGCCGCCCTCGTTCCCTTCACCTGAAAACCCGGCGGCCTGAGGACCGATGACCCTCAAATTCACACCCTTGAACCTTCTAACCACCCTCAACATAAATCCCTACCCCTTTAACCTAGAATCATTCCAGTTTGTTTCGAATCTTCAATCGAAGATTCGAGCAAAACCCTAAACCTACCCAACCAGTACCAAGTTCACACCCCAGCTCCACCTGACCTCCTTCGTTCCCAAACCACCCCTACTTGGGCTCGAATCTTGCTAGAACTGGTCGAATTTTAAATCGATTGAAGAACCCTAGAGAGCCAAAACCTGAAACTTGTCCGAGAAAAGGGGAAATTTGAGGTTCTTAATCGACTTTAGTCGAGTGTTTTCAGACGAGAACACTCGATTTAGGTCTGTTTGGAACTCAAAAGTTCGAGTCGAAGTTTAAAATGGGAACAGTTTGGAGTTTAGCCTGTAATTTTGAGGTATTTTTCTTCTTTTTCTTTTCTATTTTTGTTGTTGTTTATCTGCTTAAGCTTCATTGTATTTCATCATCTTTTCGATTTATTTTTCTCTTCTCTTTCGGACCTTTTTTTTCTTGGTCCAGTTTTTTCTGTTGATTAGCATATGATGTAATTTGTTGAGTCGATTAAATAGTTTCGTCGCTTAGTCCGTTCATGTTTGTAGTTTAGTAGTCCTCTTCAAGTTATTTGGTGTCGATTGACTCATTTTGTGATCCTTAGATTCCTAGCTTCAGGGCTCATCATTAGTATGTTTTCTGTTCCTACATCTTTGTTTTAATGCTATTTATTTAATTTGAGTTTCGAGCTTAAACTGTGGTCTGAGTTTGATGAATTGAATCCTACTGTTTAGGGTCTGAAATGAATCTGACATTGGTTTGAATTCAGTATTGGTATGATAATGTTAGATAGTAGTGAGTTATAAGGTTGCATTCAGAACTTAGGAGAATTGGTTATAGCTGTAATCACAGGGGTTTCAGGGGTAATTTGGGAATTGAAAACTTGAAGAAATGGGTAGTCTGAGTGTTCTGTCCACTAAGAACTAGTGTACCATTAAAATAATGCATTTGTTTAATAATTAGTGGGGAACAAAACATAATGGTATAGGGAGGCTTAAAAGGAATTGATTAAAATATGTTGCTCATACCTGCTTGAACTTTACATAAAGAAAAGACAAGGGTTAATGGGGACAAAACATACTCCAGTGGAGTTCTAAAGGGATCATGGGAAGAATTAGTTTCTTAATTCTGCCTAGTGTTCTTATGAGCTGGCAAGGTCAGTGTTTGGGTATAAATGGAGCGACTTAGGACAGAGTTAGGGGTCCTTTTTTGGGGGTTCAGTCTTGGAGAGAGTCTTCCTTCTTGAATCAGTTTCTGAGAACTAGAACTCATAGAGAGAGTTTGAGAATCAGTTTTCTTGAGAGCTTTTAAAACTGAATTCTTCTACACTTTGAAACCTTAAGAGTTTGAGAGAGTGCTTTAGACAATCAGCTCACACTGTTACATTGATTTCAAGAGCATAAATAGTTTAAATCTCTCTGTTCCTGTTCTGTACTTGGATGTTCAGGGCATTTGAAGATATTTGGTGATTTACTCGAGGGTGCTGGGTATTATCTGATTGCTGAAAGGTGTCCTATGACTGCCTAGTCTAATTTCTAGTAGATTCAGTGTTTTGGTTAAGCTTCTTTCTTCCTGGGCTTTGTGACTGTGGTTTGGTCTTGAGCTTGGCCCTGTTTGTTGCTGTTGATTGTCAACCTGCTGGTGTTATTGTTTGTTGCTGCTACTGTTGCATTGCTGTGGCTGACCTATTTTACTTCCATTGTAACTGATTTCCAGGTACACAACTTGACTTCAATAATTGTGAAGATGAAATATAAAGGATGAACTTGTAATTGAAGCCTGAAGACTTTAATTTAATTCAGTTTCTGATTTGTATATTTGAACGCTTTTGTTCGTTAAGGATGTTTAGACTCTTGTTTATAGTTGCGTTGGCTGAACAGAACTGAGCTATGCAATAACTGGATTATAGACTATTATAGCTTAGTTTTCTTGGATTGGTTTTCCCAGTAAGTCACCAATTGTAGTTAATTCCTTGTTAGCTGATTCTTGCACATGTTGAGTACTGGTTGTAGCCAAATTCATGGTACAGAGTTGTTCATGACTAGTCATAGTTAATTTCGTGTTAAAGACCTTTGTGAATCCATTTAGCGTAGTATAAGATAAAACCTGGAGTGGCTGTTTTGTTTCATTCAGGTAATTTAAGTATGACCAGGCTGTATAGGGATTATAGTAGACTGCCAAAATTTCCCTGGATGGTTTACTACGGCTGTATAGTGTGACTTGATTTCAGTAGTTCTTTTAGAACCTTAGTTAAAAGGCCTACCTTGAATGTTTAATTTCAGTAGTTATAAAATAGGCTTGAATGGTTTTTAGTCTCAATGTGTCCTTCAACAGTTCTATTAGGAAATCGTGAATCATTAAAGTGGTTAGTGTTAGTTTATTTTTTTTATGACAGTTCTTAAGCATTGATTCATTTCAATAATTGTAAAAACAAGTTCAAATAGCTACGGATTTCATATAGTTCACTTCCGTATCCCAATAGTTAAAATACCAAGTTAATCGAGTACTAGTTCAGTACTGATAATGTAAATAAAGTACTGTTTGGGTCTGGGCCATCAGATGATTCATTTGGAGCTGATTGGGCTACCCAGATTCGTGTTGTGATGTTCCCGTCTAGGCTCGAACCTCGAGCTCGTTGGGCTGCAAACGTCCTTATAGGCCCAATGTTGGAGGCAACCTTTCTCATAGTAAGGTTGTTGACGTATTAATTAATTAGGTCCTTTTCTTTATTTTTAGAGACAAAATAAAAATAGCAAATCATAGTCGCTTTTAGGTTTGCCTTTTAAATAATAAATGAGACGAGCCTCGCCAAACAAAATACATAAATTACGGGGCCCTTAATAAATGGTTAAAATGAAACATTTAGAATTCGGGATGGGCCGTTTAGTGAATTTCACGGCCATCCCCAAAGATAATAACGCGCTAGTTATTTTAGACGCGCTTTTAATAATTTACTTTCTTAAACTCGGGTGCACATTTATGTGACCCAAATCCAAATCTCAACGGAGTCGAAATGTGTCAATAACCACGGGTGCATTGATGTGACGTGGTTCAATATGTGTTTTCACGACGTTGCAATTCTCATTAAAAATAATAATAATAATAAAAGCGGTAAAAAGTTAAAATTTGCACATAGGTTCAACATGTATTAAAATCAGATAAATAAGCCGAACATGACATTTGAGCGACCGTGCTAGAACCACGGAACTCGGGAATGCCTAACACCTTCTCCCGGGTTAACAGAATTCCTTACCCGGATTTTTGGTTCGCGGATTGTAATACAGAGTCAATCTTTTCCTCGATTCGGGATTCAACCGGTGACTTGGGACACCATAAATCTCCCAAGTGGCGACTCTGAATTAAATAATAAATCCTGTTTCGATTGTCCTTTAATTGGAAAAACTCCCCTTCGTCCCTGCGGGCGCAGGTAAAAGGGAAGTGTGACAGCTCTGGCGACTCTGCTGGGGATCGAACCTAGAATCTCTGGTTCAGGGTTCAAGAATTTGAGCTTAGATAAATTGTTATATTTGGCTTTTTTGATTTTGTTACATGTTTGAGAACAAGAAAGGATCTTAATCTTTTGTACCATGCTCGAAGAGCTTGCTTGAGTCCATATAGAGCTTTAGTCAACATGAAAACATGATCTGGGAAAGTATCATTTATGAATCCTGGAGGTTGCTTCACATAGACTTCTTCAGAGATGTAGCCATTTTGAAAGGCACTTTTCACATCTATTTAAAATAGTTTGAATCCTTTATGAGCAGCAAAATCAAGTAATATTCAAATAGATTCTAATCTTGCTACATGTGCAAATGTTTCATCGTAGTCGATTCCTTCTTGTTGAGAGTAACCTTGAGCAACCAGCCGTGCTTTATTTCGTAACACTTGTCCGAATTCATTCAACTTATTTCTGAAAACCCATTTAGCTCCTACAATAGAAGCATTAGAAGGTTTTGGAACCAGTTTCTACACTTTATTTCGTTCAAATTGATCAAGGTCATCTTTCATTGCTTTGATCCAGTAGTCATCTTTCAGTGCTTCATCTACTTCCTTTGGCTCAAGTTGAGAAATTAGAGCCATGTGAGAGTTGAGCTTTTGAGATCTCTTAGTAGTGATTCCTTCATGTGGATTCCCGATGATGAATTTGTCAGGATGTCCAGGTTCACTTTTCCACTCATTTGGAATGTTCGTGGTTAGTTCCTTTTCATCAGTAGTCGATTGTTCTGTTGAAGAAGATTCCTTGGATGTGCTCCTCAGTTGACTGATTCTGATGACTAGTTAGCTCATTTTGGCATTCATTTCCTACAACAGCAGACTTGGGGACAATAGAAATTTCCTCTTCTTCAAGAAGTTACCTTGAGCGAGGGTTAGTATCAACAAAAACAACATGAATTGATTCTTCAATGCATAAAGTTCTTTTATTATAAACTTTATATGCTATAATTAAGGGATAATATCCATGAAATATACCTTCGTCGCTTTTTGGATCAAACTTACCCAGATTGTCCTTTCTATTATTATAAATGAAGCATTTGCATCCAAATGGATGAAAGTAATTGATGTTGGGTTTCTTACCATTCCATAGCTCATATGGAGTCTTTTTAAGAATGGTTCGAATCAGACATTTGTTGATGATATGACATGTAGTGCTCACAGCTTCAGCCCAGAAGTGATGGGGTAAAGAATTTTCCACAATCATGGTTCTTGCCTTGTCCTGTAAGGTTCTATTTTTACGTTCTACCACTCTATTCTATTGAGGTGACCTTGGTGAAGAGAAATTGTGAGAGATTCCTTGGTCACTGCAAAAGTTTACTTTCAAATTCTCCTCCGTGATTACTTTTGATAGTGGTAATATAGTATCTTTTTTTTGCGCTGAACCTTCTTATAGAAAACTTCAAAATTTCTTAGAGCTTCATCTTTTTGACTTAAAAAGATAACCCATGTAAATCGAGAAAAGTCATCCACAATAACAAAATCATATTTTCTGCTACCGATACTAGCAGTTCTAGTTGGACCAGATAAATTCATATGCGATAGTTGAAGAGGTTTAGTAGTAGAAACAATATTTTTGACTTTAAAAGATGAACGCGTTTGCTTTCCTAATTGACATGCATCACAAATATGATCTTTTGAAAGTCTAGTTTTGGAAGACCAATAACAAGATCATGTTTAGAAAGTTTTTGAATGGTATGCATGCTAGCATGTCCAAGTTTTCTATGCCAAACCCAAGGATCATCAATCATAGAAGCAAGACATATTTGATCACCAAGGTTTTCTATATTGCTAATAGTATAGACATTCCTGTCTCTATTTCCTGAAAGAATAACTTTACCTGATTCGTCTTCTACAAACCAACCATGTTTCTTAAAACGAACCTCATAGTCATTATCACATAGTTGACTGATACTGAGAAGATTGTAACCGAGTTCATCGACTAGGTAAACTTCGTCCACATCACATGTTGAGCTTAGGGGAAATTTTCCAACTCCAATAATGTTTCCTTTTGATTTATCTCCAAGGGTAACTGTTCCTCCATATAGTTTGGTGACTATTTTGAATAATTGTTTATCATAAGTCATATGTCTGGAACACGCGCTGTTGAGATACCATTTTCCTTTTCGATTATTCTTGTGGTGTTCCTGCAAAACAAAGTTACTTGTTTTTAGGTACCCAAGCCTGCTTGGGTCCTGAATGGTTAGATTTCTGAGTGTTAGCTTGACTACAGGATTTAGGTCGCCAGACCCATCTCCTATTGTCCTTGAACCTGCAATGTTTAGAGGTGTGACCAGGTTTCCCACAGTAAAAACACGATGGATTTTTGGGATTTACAGAGCCTCTTTCTGCTCTAATTTTATTCCTGCATTGGTTAGTGTTGTGACCATTTTTTACCACAATAAGAGCATGCATGAGAGTTTCTAGTTCTAATCAAAGAATTATGAGAAGCAATTTGACAGAACTATGACTTGTGAATTTTTGTAATCCATTCCGTTGAAGTTGAAGTTCATTAACTTCTTCTTGAAGCATGTCACGCTTAATTTCACAAACTTCCAGCTTCAAGGCCCAATCTTTCTTTTCTCTTTGGATCTTTCTGAGTTTATTCAGAACTCTTTCAATATCTACAAAAGCAATATCAACAAATTTTTGAAGTTCATAACAGTTAGGACAAGTAGAAAGACGTACCTCACTAGTTCCCTCGTCTGCCATAAGGCCAAGTTTACCTGAGTCTTCTTCCTCATCTACTCCTTTGTTTGCCATGAATCCAAGCTCTCCTAATTCCTCATTGATATCATCTTTTTTGGACATGAAACACATGTTTGCAATTTCTTCATGGTCAGATTCTTCTTCATCACTCCATGCTCCAAAGGACTTGTTCTTTTGGAGGTTCCTGCTGAGCTTCTTCTTCACTTCGGAACAATCAACTTGAATGTGTCCATATTTTCCACATTCATAGAATCTTCCATCATTTTCATTGTTTTCCCTTCCCTTTCTGAATTTTGGCTTACCCCTTTTGCTATTTATGTTTTTCCTTATCATGCTTGTTACAACTTGGGAGAGCATGGCTATGTTTTCATCCTGTTCTCCTCCTTTCTCTTCTTCTTCATCTTCTGGTTCAGCCACAGTTGCTTTGAAGGCAACTGTTTTTTTCTTTTCTTGTTGAATTTGCATGTCCAAGTGAGTTTTTTCAAAGGCTATTAGATCACCTCTAAGTTCATCATAGGACATTTTGTCAAGATCTGACACTCGAGAGCAATGACCTTGGGCTGCCAAATTGTAGGTAGACTTCTGAGAATTTTTCTGGCATGTTCTCCGCTCTTTATTGTTCTACTAGAGGATTTTATATCTCCAAAAATTTTACTGAACCTGGAGAACATTTTCTCTGCTGATTCTCCATCCTTCATTTGAAATAGCTCATACTCACGAACCAAAAGATTTATCCTTGTTTCTATTACCTTGTTGGGTCCTTTATATGTGACCTCCAATTTATCCCATATTTCCTTAGAAGTTTCACAGCTTGAAATCTTTTCATACTCTTCAACATTGATACCATTGTACAATAGATTTTTTTCTTTAGCATTCATAGTTATGATAGCAGCTTGCTCATCAGTGTAATCATCCAAATCAAGTGGATCAGTTGATACTATGACTTGACCATTCTCATCTTTCTTTGGGGGAATTGGAAGATTTCCCTTTTCGATCACCCGCCAGACTTTAATGTCATATGACGTGGTGTATGTTTCCGTACGCACTTTCCAATGAGAAAAGTGTTGTCCATTAAAATATGGCGGTTGTACTTGAGAGGTTCCTTCTTAAAACAATGCACCAACGACTGTGTTCGATCCCATGATCTTTTCCTCACTAGCTGTTAAGCAAAGTTTGTGAGCCTTGTTCTGATACCAATTGAAAGTAAAAGAGGGGGGGGGTGAATTGTGGACTATTAAAAATTGGTTGAGTAATTGTAAGTTTAGTTGACTAGGTTTCGCGTAGCAAGTAGGTAAAATAGAGATAAACTGAATGAATTGAAAACTAAACAAGACACAACAGTTTTTATACTAGTTCAGTACTGGTGTGGTACTTACATCCAGTTCCCTTGGGTCACAAGGGTTATCTTAGATCTTGATAAAGTATTACAATAGTGATGGTTTTAGTTCGTTCACCACCAACGATGATCAACAGCAATTTCTAGATTTTGACACAACTCTCTTTTGTGTTCTAAATCTTTTTATTTTTTTTTATGCTTGTAAACTTAGGAATGCAGTATTTGTGCTAAGAACTAAAGAGACTTAGAAAACAGTATTTGTAGTTGCGTAAATCTTCTTCTTGAGATTGGCAGTCTTCTTAAAGCAAAGGCACTGAATCCTCTTGCAGATTGATCTTGATTGAGGCACTGAATCCTCTAAGAGATTTGACCCAAAGGGTGCCTCCGAATCTTATACTATAGATAGGCTGGATTCGACCCAAGGGGTGCCTCCGAATCTTATACTATAGATAGGCTGGATTCGTTTATGTCCTTCCTCTTTCATGTCTTCATTTCATGGAGTGATTGGAGGCTTATATTTGGTTGGTCAATCTTTTGATATAGTCCTTGAGGAGTGGCCTAATATTCTCAAGCTGCACTTGATATATTTCCTTTGTTAGACAGCTTCGATTTCCTTTAATTGAGACTTAGATGGTGGAACTGATTTAGTTTCCTTTTTGATATCTTGACTTTCTTTGATTTAGCATCATCAAATCTTCGATCTTATCTCCTAAATGTTGATGCCCTTGATGGTGCCTTGATTCCTGCAATCAGCATAGATAGAATTTAGCTTTGCACAATTGTCATCGTTGAAACTTAGATGTAACACAAAGATCTTTTTGTCCTTTCACTTAGCATGACATATAATAGACATGTTTCTATTTGCAATTTTAGTTTATTAGAAGTCAAGTTTACTCGGAATTAAAAAGTTGTAATCTATGAAATTCTTCCTATTATTTGAGTTTTCCCCCAGAATATTCTACTTTATGTTATGTTCTAGTTCCATACATCAGTCAGTCAATCAAACGATTCTTCCAATCCTTTGCCATGATTTGGCTTTTGGCCCACGTATAAAATTTTGAAAATCTATAGTTCCTAATTCCTATTTTAACTATTCCTACAGAAAAAATTACCATTCCAAAGTTGGTTCTTTTGTTTTTTGTATTAATTTCTAGGCATGATTAATGAGTACCCCAATATTAATGATTACATAATTTGAAAATTAGCATAAATATATTATATAATATATTTTAGTTATAAAATATATATTTTTTAAAAAGTATAGGAGAGTATTGAATATATTTAGTACACTTTATATTCTTTTCTCTTCCTCTTTTTTTTGGCATATGGTTGAAAGAACTTCAGAGCCTTTTATAAGGTGATAGTCGGATAGTATGCTTCATACTATCAGAAAGTGAAGTGCAATCAACATAAACATGACACAACATATTTTTTAAAATCAGTATTTCGAAGGCGCGAGCGCTAGGCAATGTATTTTATTTAATATGGGACGAGGCGTAAGCTCCATGAATTTTTAATTTTTAATATTTTATTAATTAAAAATATTAAAATAAATATTAAGATAAAACAAAATAACATAGAACTTTTAAAAGTTTCAAGAAAATAACCAAACGGAACATATATAAAACTTCTTCATCTTAAAACGCTAATTTAAATAAGAAATTGACTAAAAAATAATCAAAATTGCTTTATCACAAAAATAAATCATACTGTTACGCCGACTTTATTAAGCTCAAGATGTCATCTTCCTAGAGGCCCAGTTTGGTGACACATGTCAAATGACGTGACATGCCAAGTCAAACAGAAGATCCAATGAAATTATGCCACATGTCAAAATGACAAGGCATGCCAAATCAAATTAAAAGACCAATGGAATCATGCCACTTGTGCAAGTGACATGTTCTGGCCATCAAATGCGGCCATGTCACACTTCAATTTGATTGGTTGGAAAGAGTTTGTTCTTATCACAACTCCTCCCTTCCACAACTATAAATAGGGGTCTTCATAACTCAAAGAAGACACTAGAAGTTATAACAAGAAGCAAGAAAGAGCTCGTGGATCAAACGCTGCAAATTTCTCCACAAGTTTCAAGCTTCAAGCAATCAAGTTCAAGTTCAAGAAATAAAGTTCAAGCTCAAGAACGAAGAACAAATCAAGTTCAAGCTCAAGAACGAAGAATAAATCAACATTCAAGGAGTACGAGTTCAAATCAAAGTTCGTGCTAGTTGAATTCAAGATCATCATTCGTGACGACAAATATAGATTCAAGATCAACTTCAAAGGCCCTTGAATTTATTTACTATTGGAAGGAAGAATCAGAGGATTCATAGAGATTGTATACTCAAATATTCGAAGTAAAATAATATGATTGTTCCAATATTTTTCGGTCTTGATTTTATTTTCTCGACGCAATTTATTGTCCACAAATTCTGGCATGCCCGGTGGGACAATCTCTACCTCTCATGTCAACCTTTCAATCACCAAAGTTCAAGAACATTGAAATGGCTTCAAAGAAAATCAACTCCGGTTCTACTTCTACCAAGGCTGCTATCTCCAGGTTTTATGATGATGTGGAAAGCATCCTCGATGTTACCTTTGGAAGCTTTAGACCAGTTACGAGGAGCAACGCAAGCTCTTTAGGACAACATGCACCCCAAGTGCCGTCTGCATCAACCCCAGTTTTTGGATCTTTATCCTCAAAAGGAGCAAGATCTTGCACAAATGCACCTGAAAGAGGAAGCGATGTTGCTGAAAAGATCAAGAAAACTCTTGCTCTGCTTGACCTCTCCGGATCCAAGCACTCTGCTATGAAGGAAGATGATGATGCTTCAAGTGATGGATCCTCCTCACTTACACCACATAGAGTGAGCTAGTTAGGGATCAATCTGTGTGAAAATTCATGCTACTCTCCATTGTCTACGACAAGCATGCAAGCCATGGCGACAAACACTTCATCTATGGAGGAGCAATTGTCAAACTTGACGGAAGCAATCGCTGGCTTGACCAAATGCATGCAAAATCAAGAGGCTAGAATTGACAAGCTAACAAACAGGGTGGGAATCTTGATGGAAGAAGAATCCACCCATGCACCCGACAAACTCCCAGAAGTTCAAGAGATTGATCCTCCCCCATGACAAGTTGCATCCACTAAAGAAATTCCAGTCTCTTCAGAAGGGATGATTCCAATCAATCAACTAAAGGAGTTCATTGAAGGGACTATAAAAAACAAATATGAAGTCGCTTCCAAGTTCTCCTTTACCTACGCAAAGCCGTACACTTCAAGGATTGATATGTTGAAGATGCATGCTGGCTATAAACCTCCAAATTTTCAACAGCTTGATGGCAAAGGCAATCCAAAGCAATGTGTGGCGCACTTCATTGAGACATGCAACAATGCTGGGACTTATGGAGATTACCTAATCAAGCAGTTTGTCCGCTCATTAAAAGGAAATGCTTTTGATGGTTACACGGACCTCAAAGCTGGATCTGTTGATAGCTGAGATCAACTAGAGCAAGAATTCCTCAATCGTTTTTATAGCACGAGATGTATTGTGAGTATGATAGAACTTAAAAATACTCATCAACGAAAGGGTAAACCAGTTATCGACTTTATCAATCGTTGGAGGAATGCAAGCCTCAACTGCAAAGATAGGCTTAGTGAAGCTTCGGGCATAGAGATGTGCATCCAAGGCATGCATTGGGGGCTACGCTACATCTTGCAAAGTATTAAGCCTGGCACATTTGAAGAACTTGCGACTCATGCCCATGACATGGAGTTGAGCATGGCATCCACTGGAAATGAAAGGTTGCCTATCTATGAGCCTCGAAAAGGGAATGACAAGCAAGAAGTCAGGAAATGGAGCAAGTTTGTACCCAAATCTAAAAACAAAGAAGCTGTTAATATCAACACATCACCTGTGATGTTCACAATGAAGGTGAGCAAGAAGCAGAGTATGAAATCCACTTCTTTTCAAGATAAGCCAAATGGAAAGTTGACTCTAAAATAAATGCAAGAGAAAGAGTACCCATTTATTAATTCTGATGTGCCAGCTATTTTTGAAGAACTCCTCGAGTTAAATCTCATTGAGCTTCCATAGATGAAGTGACCAAATGAAACTGGGAAAATAAATGGCCCAAATTGCTGCAAATACCATTGACTTGTGAGCCACCCTCTAGAGAAGTGCTTTGTCTTCAAGGACAAAGTCATGGACTTGGCTCACGAAAAGAAGATCGTGCTTGAAGATGAGAAAGCAAACGCAAACCAAGTCTCTATCACCTTTAGCTCATTCAATCCGAATGAATTATATGGTTTTAAAGAAAGTAAAGATGAAGAATTACTGGAGAACGACAAAGCTGAAGTCAATCAACGTGATAATGATGAAGGTTGCATGTTGGTGACTCATCTTAGGCACCACGAAAGGAGCCCACAAAAAGAATCAATAGAGCAACCAACAAGGAGAATAATGGTGAAAAGACAAAGGAGATGGAATCTAGTTAAATATTTGAAGAAAGCAAAAGTGGAGGTACACCATTCTCAAAAGCCACAAAATCCAGTGACCTTGGAGGAGTTTTTACCAAGTCGGTTCCGCACGAAGATTTCCTATAAGGGTATTGATGCCTCTTGTTGCCATGCTGACAAAGGGGAAGAAAAGAGTGATGACCTACCATTGGCACGATCTTCGGGAAAGCTCATCAGTCCACTCCTCAAGAAGTTAATGCTTGTGAGGAAAAAGTCACGTTCACAAACAATGTTCTTCTGCTAGGTGACACTCTTCATAATTGCCCATTGTACCTGATTGGCTGTACGTGGGATGAAAGGGTAAATCGAATTTTGGTTGATGGAAGATCCTCAGTGAACATTTTTCCAATTTGCACCGTGAAAGAACTTGGTAATCCCATGAACAAACTCTTAGAAAGTCGTGTGATGATCCAAGGATTCAACCAAGGGGCCAAAGAGCCAAAGGCGCGATCAGGATGGAAATCACCATTGAAGATATGCAATCAAGTGCATGGCTACATGTGATCGATGCAAAAACTTCATACAACGTCTTGCTTGGAAGGCCTTGGATACATGAGAATAAAGTAGTTCCATCTACTTACCATCAATGTCTAAAATAATACGAGGGTGAAGTCGAGAAGAAGATAGTTGTTAATGATGAGCCATTCACCGAGGTTGAGTTACACTTCGCCGATGCAAAGTCCTACTTGAAGAATCGCATTGTGAAGGAGCTAAAAGCTGATGATGGAATGAAAAGCACGAATGTCGAGCCCAAAACTAAAAGAGTAGAGGTGACTACTGGTGAAGCCAAAGCTGTTACTGAAGAGGTACAACCCAACGCGAATAAATCTTATAGAGGGAATATTGCGTCTTATGGCAAGAAAGTAAGTCATGTGCTCCAATATGTCCCTAAAAGGAAGAAATATGAAGGTGAATCATCTAATCCCCAAACTAACATGCCAAATGAGTTAACTATTCCAGTAAAACGAATCAAGGCATTGAAGTTGTCCTCAAAGCCACTTGCAGGGTTTTTAGCCCAAAATCGTTTGCAGAATGTGGTACTCCCTACAAAGCAAACAGATTAAGGTTTTGATCCTAACGCTTACAGGCTATTTGCAAAAGCTGGATACAATCCTAATGAGCTATCAATGTTAGGGAAGCTACCATCAGAAGTTGCGATGAGACAACCACGTGAAGGTTTGGGATACAAGCAACCGTCACCAGTGCGTATCCCTATAAGAAGGGCGAGCAACAATTATCTCACTATAGAAGATGAATCGGCCGCTTCTAACAAGCCTTCTATCTTTGATCGACTTGGAAAATCACCTGTGAGGACCTCCGTATTTGAGAGATTGGGTGCATTAAAGAAGGGGAACAAGTTCTAGAGAAATTTTCAAAGCATAAGAACAACAACTTCGCTTAAAATCTAGAAGATCTCTAAGGATTTCCAAAGTTTGGTTCTTTCCAGAATGAGGCGACAAACAAAACTTGTGCATTCATGTAAAGAAGTACTGAAGGTAAAGCCATATAATGTGATCTACACTAAGGAACGTGACGAAGATGAAGAAAGTGTGGGTTCTTCGTATCATGTTACTGTACAAGGCAAGAGTGGTGTTCCATCTTCAATGGAGGATAATGTAGAATTGGAGGATGTTTCACCGTGTTATCACATATCCTTCAACGATGGGTACCCTCAAAAAGATGAAGATGCAAAAGATGCTCCATCTGAACTTGAAGAAGGAGTGAAGACGATAGTTGATGCCTTAAAAGAAGTTAACCTTGGCACCAATGAAGAACCAAGACCCACCTACCTAAGTGCTTTACTAGAAGTTGATGAAAAGAGCACTTATATTGAGTTACTCAAGTAGTTCAAGGATGTCTTTGCTTGGAGTTACAAAGAGATGGCTAGCTTGGACGTGAAAGTAGCAGTCCATCACCTTGCAATAAAAATGGTGCTCGCCCTGTTAAACAAGCTCAAAGGTGCTTTAGGCCGGACTTGGTTCCCTTGATTGAAACTGAAGTTAACAAACTCATCGAAGCTAGATTTATTCATGAAGTTAAATACCCAACATGGGTTTCAAGTATTGTCCCTGTAAGGAAGAAAAATGGCCAAATTCGAGTGCGCGTTGACTTTAGAGATCTTAACAATGCATGTCCAAAAGATGGGTTCCCACTTCCTATTCCAAAACTGATGATTGATGCTACTACTGGGTACGAGGCAATGTCATTTACGGATGGTTCATCAGGCTATAACCAAATTCACATGGTGCCAAAAGATGAAGAGCTTACTGCATTATGTACCCCAAGGGTATTTATTTCTACAAGGTAATGCCTTTCGGCTTGAAGAACATTGGTGCTACTTACCAAAGAGCTATGCAGAATATCTTTGATGACCTTTGTAAGGCCCCGAAAAATTTTACTAAGTAAATTAGGATTTCGTGGTGTCATATAGGCTAATTATAATATTTTATGTGCTATTAATATGATGGGCATCAATTGGATTCAGTAAATTAGTATATAAGTCATATAATAAGTAATGTGGGGTCCAAGGAGGGGCCTAAGTCTAAGACAAATCGGAAAATTTCATAATGGGCTAAAATTCCAAATGAGTTTGCACAAGTCCACAATTTGAACGAGCATATATAAATATATATAAGGTTTTATGTTATTACAACCTATAATATGAAAGGTCTTCGAGTCTAGTTTTCAACGCTTCAAACCGTTCATCATTTGGACATTTCTACCCAAAGTTATGATCCAATTACCAAAGGCTAGAAAAATGCAATCCTGTGTCAGTTCTGCGATCGCAAAACCATTATGCGGTTCGCATAATTGATCTGCGATCGCAAATCTGGTCGCAAACTGGACCAGTGTATCCCAGTTTTGGGCACCAATTCCGCTATGCATTTTGTGACCCACACTCCTGTTTTGCGGTCCATTACGACCGCAGACCCGATTTCGGAGGCTTATTCTTCCTATTTTTATAACCCGACTCCATTTTAATATATAGGCTTTGGGGCTTCATTTGGGGTCATTTTCTACTGATTTTAGAGAGAGTTGAGAGCATATAGAGAGAGAAAGAGATAAAAGGAGCCTAGCTTCATAATCACCCAAATCTTGCTCAAGTTTTCAAGAATCAAAGAAGATAACCACTTGATTGTCCTCCATCCGGGTAAGTCCTTCTTCCAAGATTTCATGTAAGAGGTTAAGGGTTCAAATATGTTGTGGGGATTAGAAATAGACCATGCATGTGGGACTACTTAACATCCGGGTAAGTTCCTGTTAAAATTTGTTGAGGGAGGAAGGAATTTCCATTTTCAGACCTTGTAGACTACTTCACATGTTAGGTGTTTGATGAAACTCCTAAGAGACTTACACCATGGGTAATCTTCCTAATTATTAATTGATTCTCGCTATCCCCTTATAAATTGTTATTGCTAGAGGTGTTGGTGGATTGTAGAAACCTAAGGTAAGCTTAAACAAGGTATGTATGGCTAAAACCCCCTCTTCTTAGAAATTGAGCTCCATGGTGTCCATGTAAAATTGTAAGTCCAGAATTTAATTGACATAGTATTTGTTATTTCAAAGGAATTAGTGTTGCAAGAATATATGTGAAAAGTGTGTCCCAATATGTTCAATATGCTATTCTTGGTAAATTGGTGATATGTGAAGAATGTGGACTATATGCTAAATTGCCTAGATTTCAAGTCAAGTTTAAATTGTGATTATTATGCCAAATCATGTGAATATCTCTCTATGCTTACAACTTGAATTGCTCTTGTATGTGCACATTATCTTAAATTGCAAGTTTGATGCTGAAAGTGAAAGTGATGTGGAATGTGAGTTATGAAATGTGGCCTAGTGCAAAGTATGATGTGATAATTGTGGCCCTAAGTGCCTATGAATTGATACATATAAAATAAAGATTGAAATGAGATGATTAATGAGGAAGGAACAATGCCTTGGTAAGGCGGCCTAGCGGATCGGGCCGTGATCGGACGCCATGCCGCACACATGGTGGTATTATGCTGATATTAAATTTCGGAAAGTGAGAATGAGATTGTGATTGAGGTAAATGTCTCAAATGAGGCAACCTAGACAATCGGGTCGTGATCAGAATCCGCTCAAGAAAACGGTGGTATTGTGAATGATGATGAACAGTATTAAATGCCCCAAACTAAAGCTATGGAAATTATGTAAAAGCTATGTGATTTCTTTTATTTGATGATGTGGTAAGTGTTTAAAGCTTTTGTTGAATCCTTATGATTTCTTTGTTCTTGTATGGTTGTTATTTCTAATGAGATGGTGTTTAGTTATACATACTAGTGTTATTCTATGGCACTAACGTCCCTTTTGCCGGGGGCGCTACGTCTTTAAATGGATGTAGGTGGTTCCATAGCAGGTAGTGATGGTCGCATCTCCCTTTCAGCTGACTTGGTAAACCCCGCTTCATTTTGGGGTCCTGTACCGTTGTTTATCATGTACTTTGTATTTTGAGGTATAGCCGGAGTCTTGTTGCTGGCATTTCCATATTACTCTTCAATTGTATTTAGAGGCTCCGTAGACAGGTTGTGGGTGGTGTCAGGTATTGAAAATTTGAACTAGATATGTTGTTATTTGGCAGAATGTTTCCTTCGCATCTATTGATTGTAATAATTTGGTTAGTATGATTGAACTGTTAATGAAAGACAAAGATAAAAATTGTCAATGTAATGCTCATAAAGTAGGATTTATGGAGTTCATCTCCTTATTATTCATAAATTAATTTTGGGTAGAATGAAACCTAATAGGCTTGCTCAATCGGGCTTGCTCGGTTGAGCGCCGGTCGCGCCCCTCGGTTTTGGGGCGTGACAACCTTCTCCACAAGAATGTCGAATGTTATGTTGATGACTTGGTGGTAAAATCAAGAAAGAAAAGCGACCACTTGAAAGACTTGAGAATGGTGTTTGAGTTGCTTCGGAGATACCAACTTAGAATAAATCCATTAAAATGCACCTTTGGAGTTACCTTCGGAAAGTTCTTGGGTTTCATTATCCGACATCGAGGGATTAAAATAGATCAAGATAAAGTACATGCAATCTTGAAAATGCCTGGGCCCCGCAATATTCATGAATTGAAAAGTCTACAAGGAAAACTAGCATACCTTAGGAGATTCATCTCAAACCTAGCTGGGAGGTGTCAACCATTCAGCCGCCTTATGAAGAAAGGTGTCCCTTTCAAATGGGACCAAGCGTGTAGCAATGCCTTTGAGAGCATTAAATCCTACTTGATGAAGCCTCCGGTTTTGGCAGTCCCTATAATTGGAAAGCCGTTGATACTATACATTTCAGCACAAGAAAAGTCTGTTGGAGCGTTGTTGGCCCAAGAAAATAGTGAAGGGAAGGAAAACTCCTTTTGCTACTTAAGCAGGATGATGACACCAAATGAGCTGAATTATTCGCTAATTGAAAATTTATGTTTGGCGCCAGTCTTCTCAATCCAAAAGTTGAAGCATTACTTTCAAGCTCATGTCATTCGTTTGGTTTCTAGAGCAAATCCCATCAAGTTCGTGATGTCAAAACCTGTCCTTAGTGACCGACTAGCAAGGTGGTACCTCCAGTTTCAACAATTTGAAATTGTGTACATCCCTCAAAAGGCTATAAAGGGACAAGAGTTAGCGGACTTCTTGGCATATCACCCTATAGTTGATGATTGGGAGCTAACTGACGAACTTCCTGATGAGGACGTAATGGTTATTAAAGTTCAACCTCCACAAAAGATGTACTTTGATGGTGCCGTGCATCGTGGAGGAGCTAGTACTGGTGTAGTATTTGTCACTTCCTAAGGTGAAGTCTTTCCCTGCTCCTTCACCTTACCACAACTCTGTTCCAACAATGTTGCTGAGTATCAAGAATTAATACTTGGGTTAAAATGGTTGTTGATATGAAGAAATTGCAATTGCAAGTCTTTGGTGACTCCTACTTAGTGGTCAATCAGCTTTTAGGTAGTTACGAGGTCAAGAAGCCTGACCTACGCCCATATCATGATTACGCTAAAAAACTAATGGGGTGGCTCGACGATGTGACTATTCAGCATATGCAAAGGAAAGAAAATAAGAAGGCTGATGCTTTAGCTGCCCTAGCTTCATCGTTAATCCTGCTTGATCAAGCGCAAGTTACTGTCTGCCAAAAATGGGTAGTACTGCCGCCAAATGAGGCTGAAGAAAATGAACTCAAGCATCTTGTCACTATTTCTGAAGTTGAGAAAGAAGAATGGCGGCAACCCATTATCAACTACTTATGCTATGGGATACTTCTAGAAAATCTGCGGAGAAGGACTGAAATCCATCGTCGTGCACCTCGCTTCCTTTGCTACAAAGATACCGTATATAGAAGGTCATTCGAGGGAGTACTCTTGTGATGATTAGGGGAAGAATAAGCACTCCAAGCTTTGTAAGAGACACATTCTGGGTTATGTCGGTCACACCAGTTTGGACCAAAGCTCCACTTCCATATAAAAAGGATGGGATATTATTGGCCAACGATGGTAAAAGATTGCTTGGACTACGCTCGAAGATGTAAGGCTTGTCAATTCCATGCGAATTTTATTCATCAACCTCCTGAAATGTTGCACCCGACTGTTGCATCCTGGCTGTTTGACGTTTGGGGATTAGATGTTATTGAACCACTATTGTGACGACCCGACCAATCGTCTCATAAATTACCACTCTATTTCCCTCATTTATGCTTCTTTATGCTTTGTTTATTCGTGTTATGTGGTATTGAGTCGGTCGGATCGAGTTCGGAAAGGATTTGGTAATAGTTTGAGACACTTAGTCTCTTTAGAGTGAGTTTAAGTTGGAAAAGTCAACCGAATGTTGACTTGTGTGTTAGAAGGCTCGGATGTGACTTCTGATGGTTTGGTTAGCTTTGGTAGGTGATTTGGGACTTAGGAGTGTGATCGGAATGAGTTGTGGAGCTTTGAAGTAGATTTAGGCTTGAATTGGTGAAATAGGATTTTTGGCGATTTCTGGTTGATAGGTGAGATTTTGATACAGGGGTCGGAATGGAATTCCAAGAGTTGAAATAGTTCTGTTATGTCATTTGGGACATGTGTGCAAAATTTCAGGTCATTCGGACGTGGTTTGGTCGGGTTTTTGATCAAAAGTGGAATTTAGAAGTTTTTTAGAAACTTAGGTTTGAATCTGATGTGTTTTGGTCGATTTGATATTGTTTGAGGTGTTTTGAAGATTGGTACAAGTTTGAATAAGGTTTTGGGATATGTTGGTGCCTTTGGTTAAGGTCCCGAGGGCCTCGGGGGAGTTTCGAGTGGTCAATCGGGCCATTTCCATGAAGTTGGAATCTGAAGAAAATTGTAGGTCAGTGCTGCAGAAAAATGACCTTTGCGTTTGCGAGAGGGTCCTCGCATTAGCGAAGGGTCAGTTGAGGAAGCTGGAAATTTAACCTTCGCGTTCGCGAGGGAGTCTCCGCATTCGCGAAGGGCTGGATGTTTGTGCATCACGTTCGCGAGAAGGGGAGCGCGTTCGTATAGAAGAAATTGGTCAGTTGGGTTTGAGGTCGAGTTGTTCATCGCGTTCGCGAGAGAGGGAGTGCGTTCGCGAAGAGTAAGTCTGAGGAACCATCGCATTCGCAATGATCATGTTGCGTTCGCGTAAGAGAATTTTTGGTCAAAGTTAATTTGTGCTTTGCGAACGCAAGGCTTTGACCGCATTCGCGAAGAAGGATTTCAGGCCTGGGCAGAAGGTTTAAAAGGTCGTCTTGTCCGCAAATGTGGGGTTTATTTCTTCCATTGTTGGTCATTTTTGGAGCTATTTGAAGGAGATTGAAGAGGGATTCAAGGGGAAACACTTACAGGTAAGAATTTTGGACTTAAAACTCGATTCTATTGTGAAATGTACCTAATAAATCATAGAATCTAAGCCTAAAATTGAGTAATTAGGGCTTAAGATTAAGAAACTTTAAAATGAGAATTTGAGGGGTCATTTGGACTCCGATTTCAGTGTTCTTGGTATGTATAGACTCATGGGAGGATAAATATTCAGTTGATGTAATTTTTATCGAGTTTCAAAACATGGGCCCGGGGGTCGGGTTTGCCCAATTTCGTGATTTTTGGTATTATTTGATTATTTTCACTTGGGCTTCGTTCCCTTAGCATATTTTGACGTCATGATTCTAATTTTGGATAGATTCGACGCGAGTGGAGGCCGATTTGAGGGGCAAAGGCATCACGGAGTAGTATTTTCACCGGTTTGAGGTAAGTAACCATTGTAAATCTGGAACTGAGGGTACAAACCCCGGTATTTGACTTGTTTTGATAAATATGGTGACGCACATGCTAGGAGACGGGCGTGTGGGCATGCACCAGTAGGGATTGTGACTTGGTTCGTCTCGTAGTGACTATTAAACCGCGTATTTGATTTAGAATCTTATATTATTCCGTACTTTAGTCATTTATACTGTATTATGGGCTGTATGCCATGTTTGGGGCCTTGTACCGACCTGTTGAGACCCTAAGGGGCATTTTTACTATTTTTTCTCACTTTACTTGTTGAGAGCATATCCTCAGTCATGTTTTACCTGTTTAAATGTTTAAAACTGGTTTTATCACTCCATTTCTAAATGTGAGGACTGTTCGGACTGAGTTCCCTAATTTTTACTATTGTGCCCGAGAGGCTGTGAGGTTAGTGACTGAGAAAGGTTGAGAACCTAATGGTGAGGATATTTATATATGTGTGAGTTATGGATTGGGCTGCCCGCCGCACCGATACTTATATGGACCGGGCTGCACGTTGTAGCGATATATATATATATATATATATATATATTTGATCGGGCTGTGGACTGCAACAATATGACGCGTGGGCTGTATGAGCCCCTCCGGAGTCTGTACACCCCAAGTGAGCGTAGTCGACTATAAATTGCGGATCGGGCTGCACGCCATAGCGGTTACTATGATTTCTATTATTATGAGATATTAATGAGCCTGAGTACTGAGAGTGAGTACTGAGTGACAAGAGTGAGTCACGAGTGACTGAGAGGCTACTCGAGAGGCCATGTTCTGAGTGATACCTTGCCCGAGGGGACTAGTTATGATGTTTTCAATGATTTCACTCTTCTTTTAAAATAAGCCTCTGTTTGAAAATTGCTAAGTATATGATTTCAAGTGTTTAAACTGAAATTGATGATTTTACGACGAAACTGGTTTAAACTATGAAGTTGACCTGCTATCTTGTTGTTTATTCAGTTATATATTTTTTAACTACTCGTCACTGCTTTCAGACCTTATTTACTCTAGTTACTTACTGAGTTGGCATACTCACGTTACTCCCTGCACCTTGTGTGCAGATCCAGGTGCCCGAGCGGCAGAGTGAGGGTCCTCAGCTGATCCAGAGTTGCCGGAGATTTCAAGGTAGCTGCATGGCATCCGCAACCCTGTTTTCTCCTACTTATCTTGTTCTTTTTCGCATTTTCTAGACTTATGTTGTATCAGACAGTCAGTTATATAGTAAAGGCTCTAGACTCGTGACACCAGATATTTGGGGCTGTGTAGTTTCATGTTTATTTGACTTCTGCTTATATTTTGTTGTTTTTAAACATTTATTACTGAAATTTGGTGTTTAAACCTGTGTTAGAAAAATGGTTTTATAAAAGGAAATTTGTTGTAGTTAATGGTTTGGGTTAGCTTGCCTAGCAATGTGATAGGTGCCATCACGACCGGGTATTTGGGGTCGTGACAAGTTGGTATCAGAGCCTAGGTTACATAGGTCTCGCAATTCATGAGCCGATTTAGTATAGTCTCGCGGATCGGTACGAAGACGTCTATATTTATCCTCGAGAGGCTGCAGAACCTTTAGGAAAATCTTCATCTTCTTGAAATTCTTGTCGTGCAAATCTGTTGATCCGAATACTAAACTTTTGTTATTCCATTCTCTCACAGATGGTGAGGACACGTGCTACCAGGCAGGGTGGACGACCACCAGTTGGGGCCATCAGAGGTCGAGGACGCAGTTGAGGCTGTGTAGGGGCAGAGCAGCTAGGGAAGCACCTGCAGATCCACCAGCTGCCCCAGTTCAGGATCAGGTCCCAATTGTGGACGCTACAGTAGCACCAGCTCGGGCACCAACTGTGCCCATTATGACTCCAGGCCTTCAGGAGGCTTTAGCTCAGATCTTATTAGTGTGTACCGATTTGGCTCAAGCGGTTTCAGTTACTACGGTCGTAGATACTTCTCAAGCCGGGGGAGGCACCCAGACTCTCGTTGCTCGCACACTTGAGCAGGTTGTGCAGGGACTCCAGACATCGGAGGCACCTCCAGCCCAGCTGATTGCACCAGCTTAGGAGTATGTGGTACTAGTTATGCCAGACGACGAGCAACATCAACTAGAGAGGTTTGGTAGACTCAAGCCTCCGACTTTTAGTGGTGTAGAAGGCGAGGATGCTCGGGGGTTCTTGGATAAGTGCCAGAGGATGCTTCGTACATTGGATATTATAGAGACCAGTGGTGTGGCTTTTACCACCTTTCAGTTTTCTAGGACTGCCTTCACTTGGTGGGAGGCGTATGAGAGGCGTAAGCCTGTTGGTGCAATGCCCCTTACCTGGCAGCAGGTCTCTATTCTCTTTCTAGAGAAGTATGTGCCATAGTCTCGCCGAGAGGAGCTGCGTAGGCAGTTCGAGCAGTTGCATCAAGGAGAGATGACTGTGACACAGTATGAGATGTGGTTCTCTGAGTTAGCTTGTCATGCGATCTGGTTGGTTCCGATAGATAGAGAGAAGATTATGAGGTTTGTTGATGGTCTCACATATCAGCTTCGGATTCTCATGACTAGGGAGAGGGTGACAGGTGCTACTTTCGAGGAGGTTGTTGACATAGCCTGTGAGATTGAGTCGGTTCGCCGCTAGGAGCGAGAGGAGAGGGAGGCCAAAAGGCCTCGGGGATCTGGTAGCTTTAGTGGTGCTCCTTCGAGGGGTTAGTTCCAGCAGGACAGAGGCCGTTCATTCAGACAAGCTCATTCAGCTCGCCCAGGTTATTGTGGGGCATCATCGGGTCATGGTTTCCATAGTTCTCATCAGGCCCACTCATCACTCAGTGCCCTTCCAGCTCAGAGTTCATCCCGTGCTCCATCAGTGCAAGGTTCTTCTATGCCAGGTCCTTCTACTGGTCATTCCGGTGCTAGGGGTTCCCTTCAGTGCCCATTTTTAGCACCGGGGAGTTGTTATGAGTGTGGAGAGTTTGGGCATATGAGGAGGCAGTGTCCTCATCTTTATGATGGTTCGTTTCAGCAGAAGGGTCAGCCCTCGACTTCTGCTCCAGTTACTTCACCACTCACCTACCCAGCTAGGGGTGGAGGTCAGTCAGCCAGGGGTCACCCTAGAGAGGGAGGTCAATCAAGTGGTAGTTAGGCTCGCTTCAATGCACTTCCAAGCAGACCCAATGCTATTGTTTTAGATGCCATGATTTCAGTTATTGTTTCAGTCTGCCACAGAGACACCTCTGTATTATTTGATCCTGGTTCCACCTTTTCTTATGTGTCATCATACTTTGCTCGTTATTTGGATACGCCTTGTGAGTCTCTTGTTTCACCTGTTCATGTATCTACTCCAGCGGACGATACTATTGTTGTAAACCATATGAACCGGTCGTGTGTGGTGACTATTGGGAGTTTGGAGACCCGAGTGAATCTTTTATTATTGTATATAGTGGATTTCGATATCATTTTGGGTATGGATTGGCTATCTCCATGTCGTACTATTTTGGACTGTCATGCCAAGATAGTCATATTGGCTATACCGGGTGTGCCACGGATTGAGTGGCAAGGTTTGACTGATTATGTTACCAGTAGAGTGATCTCATTCTTGAAGGCCCAACGTATGGTTGGGAAGGGATGTCTTTCGTATCTAGCCTTTGTGAGGGATGTCGGTGTAGAGACTCCCAATATTGATTGTGTTCCAATTGTGAGGGATTTTCCTGATGTGTTTCCTGCAGACCTGCCGGGCATGCCACCGGACAGGGATGTTGATTTTGGTATTGACCTGGTGCCGGGCACTCAGCCCATTTCTATTCTGCCATATCGTATGGCACCAGCGGAGTTGAAGGAGCGGCTTCAGGAACTCCTTAATAAAGGGTTCATTCAGCCTAGTGTGTCACCTTGGAGGGCGCCAGTTCTATTTGTGAAGAAGAAGGATGGCACTATGAGGATGTGCATTGATTATAGGCAATAGAACAAAGTAACAATTAAGAACAAGTATCCTTTGCCTCGCATTGATGATTTATTCGACCAGCTTCAGGGAGCGAGAGTGTTCTCCAAGATTGATCTCCATTAGGGTTATCACCAGTTGAAGATAGGGACTCGGATATTCTTAAGATAGCTTTCAGGACCCGATATGGTCATTATGAGTTCTTGGTGATGTCTTTTGGGCTGACTGATGCCCCGACAACATTCATGTATTTGATGAAAAGCGTGCTCCGACCTTATCTCAATTCGTTTGTCATAGTCTTCATTGACGATATTCTGGTGTATTCGCATAGTCAGGAGGAGCACGCGGAGCATTTGAGAGTTGTGTTGCAGAGATTGCGGGAGGAGAAGCTTTATGCAAAATTCTCCAAGTGTGAGTTTTGGCTCAGTTCAGTGGCTTTCTTGGGGCACGTGGGTGTCCAGCGAGGGTATTTAGGTTGATCCGAAGAAGATAGAGGCGGTTCAGAGTTGGCCCAGACCGTCCTCAGCCACAGAGATTCGCAGCTTTCTTGGTTTGGCGGGTTATTATCGTTGTTTTGTTTAGGGATTCTCATCTATCGCATCGCCCTTGACCAAGTTGACTCAGAAGGGTACTTCATTTGTATGGTCGGACGAGTGCGATGAGAGCTTTCAAAAGCTCAAGACAATTTTGACCACAACTCTGGTGTTAGTCTTGCCATCAGCTTCTGGTTCGTATATCGTGTATTGTGATGCTTCGAGAGTGGGTATTGGTTGTGTTTTGATGCATGAGGGTAGAGTTATTGCTTATGCTTCTCGTCAGTTGAAGCCCCATGAGAAGAACTACCCCGTTCATGATTTGGAGTTGGCTGCCATAGTTCACGCGTTGAAGATTTGGAGGCATTACTTGTATGGTGTGTCTTGTGAGGTGTTTACTGATCATCGTAGCCTCCAGAACTTGTTCAAGCAGAAGGATCTCAATTTGAGGCAGAGGAGGTGGTTAGAGTTGCTTAAGGATTATGATATCACTATATTGTACCATCTAGGGAAGGCCAATGTGGTGGCCGATGCTTTAAGCCGAAAGGCGGTGAGTATGGGGAGTTTGGCATATATTCCAGTTGGGGAGAGACCTCTTGTAGTTGATGTTCAGGCCTTGGCCAATCGGTTCATGAGGTTAGATGTTTCGGAGCCCAGTCGGGTATTGGCTTGCGTAGTTTCTCGGTCTTCCTTATATGATCGCATTAGAGAGCGCCATTATGATGATCTGCATTTGCTTGTCCTTAAGGACAGAGTTTAGCATGATGATGCCAGAGATGTGACTATTGATGATGATGGGGTGTTGAGGATGCAGGGCCAGATTTGTGTGCCCCATGTGGATGGGCTTCGGGAGTTGATTCTAGAGGAGGCCCATAGCTCGTGGTATTCCATTCATCCGGGTGCCGCAAAGATTTATCAAGATTTGAGGCAGCATTATTGGTGGAGAAGAATGAAGAAAGACATTGTGAGATTTGTAGCTCGTTGTCTCAATTGTCAGCAGGTGAAATATGAGCATCAGAGACCGGGCGACTTGTTTCAACAGATGGATATTCCCGAGTAGAAGTGGGAGAGGATCACTATGGACTTTGTTGTTGGACTTTCACAGACTTTGAGAAAGTTCGATGCTATTTGGGTGATTGTGGATCGGTTGACCAAGTCCATGCACTTCATTCCTGTGTGTACTACTTATTCTTCAGAGCGGTTGGCAGAGATCTATATCCGGGAGATTATTTGGTTGCATGGTGTCCCAGTTTCCATCATTTCAGATAGGGGCACTCAGTTCACATCGCAGTTTTGGAGGTCTGTGCAGTAAGAGTTGGGTACTCATGTTGAGTTGAGCACAGTTTTTCACCCTCAAACGGATGGACAGTCCGAGCGCAGCATTCAGATATTGGAGGACATGTTGTGTGCTTGTGTCATTGATTTCAGAGGTTCATGGGATCAGTTTCTACCGCTTGTAGAGTTTGCTTATAAGAACAGCTACCAGTCGAGTATTCAGATAGCTCTGTATGAGGCTTTGTATGGGAGGCAGTGTAGATCTCCAGTTGGTTGATTCGAGCCCGGTGTGGCTAGGCTATTGGGACAGACCTGGTGCAGGATGCTTTAGAAAAGGTGAAGGTAATTCATGAGAGGCTTCGTACAGCACAGTCGAGACAGAAGAGCTATGCTGATAGGAAGGTTCGGGATGTGTCCTACATGGTTGGCGAGAAGGTTTTGTTAAAGGTTTCACCCATGAAGGGTGTTATAAGATTTGGGAAGAAAGGGAAATTGAGTCCTCGGTTCATTGGGCCTTTTGAGGTGCTTCGGAGGATTGGGAAGGTGGCTTATGAGCTTTCTTTTCCACCCAGCTTGTCGAGTGTGCATCTGGTATTTCATGTTTCTATGCTCCAGAAGTATATTGGGGATCCGTCTCATGTTCTGGATTTCAGCACGGTTCAGTTGGATGTTGATTTGACTTATGATGTGGAGCCAGTAGCTATTTTGGAGAGTCAGGTTCGAAAGTTGAGGTCAAAGGATAGAGCTTCAGTGAAAGTGTAGTGGAGAGGTCGGCCCGTGGAGGAGGCTACCTGGGAGACCGAGCGGGAGATGCGGAGCAGATATCCTCACATGTTTGAGGCTTCAGGTATGTTTCTTGACTCATTCGAGGATGAACGTTTGTTTAAGTTGGGGAGGATGTGACGACCCGGCCAGTCGTCTCATGAATTACTGCTCCGTTTCCCCCATTTCTGCTTCTTTATGCTTTGTTTATCCGTGTTATGTGATATCGGGTCGGTCAGATCGAGTTCGGAAAGGATTTGGTAATGGTTTGAGACACTTAGTCTCTTTAGAGTGAGTTTAAGTTGGAAAAGTCAACCGGACGTTGACTTGTATGTTAGAGGGCTCGGATGTGAGTTCTGATGGTTCGGTTAGCTTTGGGAGGTTATTTGGGACTTAGGAGTGTGATCAGAATGAGTTTTGGAGGTTCAGAGTAGATTTAGGCTTGAATTGGCGAAATCAGATTTTTGGCGATTTTCGGTTGATAGGTGAGATTTTGATATAGGGGTCAGAATGGAATTCGAGAGTAGCAGTAATTCTGTTATGTCATTTGGGAGTGTGTGCAAAATTTCAGGTCATTCAGACGTGGTTTGGTCGGGTTTTTTTTTATCAAAAGCTGAATTTAGAAGTTTTTTAGAAACTTAGGCTTGAATCCGATGTGTTTTGGTCGATTTGATGTTGTTTGAAGTGTTTTGAAGATTGATACAAGTTTGAATAAGGATTTGGGATATGTTTGTGCCTTTGTTTAGGGTCCCGGGGGCCTCGGGGAAGTTTCAGGTGGTCAATCGGGCCATTTCCATGAAGTTGGAACCTGCACAAAATTGTAGGTCAGTGTTGCAGAAAAATGACCTTCGCGTTCGCGAAAGGGTCCTCACGTTCACGAAGGGTCAGTTGAGGAAGCTGGAAATTTAGCCTTCGCGTTTGTGAGAGAGTTTTCGCGCTCCCTAAGGGCTGGATGTTTGTGCATCGCGTTTGCGAGAAGGGGAGCGCGTTCGCGTAGAAGAAATTGGTCAGCTGGGTTTGAGGTCGAGTTGTTCATCGCGTTCGCGAGAGAGGGAGTGCATTTGCGAAGAGTAAGTCTGAGGAACCATCACGTTCGTGATGGTCATGTCGCGTTCGCATAGAGGATTTTTAGTCAAAGTTAATTTGTGCTTCGCGAACGCGAGGCTTTGACCGCATTCGTGAAGAAGGATTTCAGGCCTGGGCAGAAGGATTAAAAGGTCGTTTTGTCCGCGAATGTGGGGTTTATTTCATCCATTGTTGGTCGTTTTTGGAGCTATTTGAAAAAGATTGAAGAGGGATTCAAGGGGAAACACTTGGAGGTAAGAATTTTGGACTTAAAACTCGATTCTATTGTGAAATGTACCTAATAAATCATAGAATCTAAGCCTAAAATTGAGGAATTAGGGCTTGAGATTAAGAGACTTTAAAATGAGAATTTGAGGGGTCATTTGGACTCCGATTTTAGTGTTCTTGGTATGTATGGACTCGTGGGAGGATAAGGATTTCGTTGATGTGATTTTTATCGAGTTTCGAGATGTGGGCTCGGGGGTCGGGTTTGGCCAACTTCAGGATTTTTGGTATTATTTGATTATGTTCACTTGGCCTTCGTTTCCTTAGCATATTTTGACACTATGATTCTGATTTTGGATAGATTCGATGCGAGTGGAGGCCGATTCGAGGGGCAGAGGCATCGCGGAGTAGTATTTTCACCGGTTTGAGGTAAGTAACCATTGTAAATTTGGAATTGAGAGTACAAACCCCAGTATTTGACTTGTTTTGATAAATGCGGTGACGCACATGCTAGGTGACGAGCGTGTGGGCGTGCACCGGCAGGGATTGTGACTTGGTACATCTTGTAGTGACTATTAAGCCACGTATTTGATTTTGAATCTTATATTATTCTGTACTTTAGTCATTTATACTGTATTATGGGTTGTATGCCATGTTTGGGGCCTTGTGCCGATTTATTGAGACCCTTAGGGGCATTTTTACTATTTTTCCTCACTTTACTTGATGAGAGCATATCCTCGGTCATGTTTTACCTATTTAAATGTTTAAAAATGATTTTATCACTCCACTTCTAAATGTGAGGACTGTTCGGACTAAGTTCCCTAATTTTCTATTGTTGTTCCTGAGTGGCTGTAAGGTTAGTGACTGAGAGAGGTTGAGAACCTAATGGTGAGGATATTTATATATGTGTGAGTTATGGATCGGGCTACATGCCGCAGCGATACTTATATGGCTCGGGCTGCACACCGCAACGCTATATATATATGATACTTGGGCTGTAGGAGCCCCTCCGGAGTCTGTATGCCCCAGTGAGCGTAGTCGACTATAAATTACGTATCGGGCTGCACGCCGCAGCGGTTACTATGATTTCTATTATTATGAGATATTAATGAGCCTGAGTGCTGAGAGTGAGTACTGAGTGATGATAGTTAGTCACGAGGGACTGAGAGGTTGCCCGAGAGGCCATGTTTTGAGTGATACCTTGCCCGAGGGGCTCAATTATGATGTTTTCAATTATTTCACTCTTCTTTTAAAATAAGCCTCTGTTGGAAAATTGCTAAGTATATGATTTCAAGTGTTTAAAGTGAAATTGATGATTTTACGACGAAACTGGTTTTAAACTGTGAAGTTGACCTGTTATCTTGTTTCTTATTCAGCTATATGATTTTTAATTGCTCGTCACTGCTTTCAGACCTTATTTACTCTAGTTACTTACTGTGTTGGCGTACTCACATTACTCCCTACACCTTGTGTGCAGATCCAGGTGCCCGAGCGGTAGAGTGAGGGTCCTCAGCTGATCCAGAGTTGCCGGAGATTTCAAGGTAGTTGTATGGCGTCTTTGTATTAGACAGTCAGTTATGTAGTAGAGGCTTTAGACTCGTGACACCAGATATTTGGGGCTGTGTAGTTTCATGTTTATTTGACTTCTGCTTATATTTTGTTGTTTTTAAACACTTATTACGGAAATTTTGTATTTAAACCTGTGTTAGAAAATGATTTTATAATAGGAAATTTGTTGTAGTTAATGGTTTGGGTTAGCTTGCCTAGTAATGTGATAGGCACCATCACGACCAGGTATTTGGGATTGTGACAACTGCCAAAGTCCTCTGGTGGGCACCTATACATCTTGGTTGCAACTGACTACTTCTCAAAGTGGGCTAAAGTTGTTGCTCTTAAGGAGGTAAAGAAAGAAATGTTGCAAGTTTCATCCGAGTAAACATTATCTATCTCTTTGGCATTCCTCGCTACATAATAACGGATAATGGCAAGTTGTTCGACAATAGGTTGATGAACAAGATTTGTGAACTCTTTGGCTTCAAGCAACGTAATTCTTCTATGTACAATGTTGCTGCCAATAGTCTAGTCGATATGCAACGTGTTAAAGAAAGTCGTCTCCAAATCCAAACGATATTGGCATAGTCGTTGTCACACCTCTTTTTTTCCTACACCCCGGAAAGGGTATAACAGAGTTTTTTCCAACTTAAAGTGATAATCGAAACGGGATTCATTTATTATTAAAAATTCAGAGTCGCCACTTGGGATAATTTATGGTGTCCCAAGTCACCGGTTCAAATCCTGAATCGAGGAAAAAATTGACTCTGTTTTACAGTCCGCGAACACAAAAATCCGGATAAGGAATTTTGTTAACCTGGGAGAAGGTGTTAGGCATTCCCCGGTTCCGTGGTTCTAGCACGGTCGCTCAACTGTTATAATTGGCCTATTATCTGATTTTAATACATGTTTTAGCCTATGGTTAAATTTTAACTTATTAACCGCTCTTATTCATTTTTAGGAAGATTGCAACGTCATTTAAAATATGTCTTGAACCACGTCACATAAATGTACCCGCGGTCCACGACAAATTTTATTTAACGTTGTTGGGATTTGGATTTGGGTCACATGAAATGCACACCCGAGTTTAGGAAGGTAATTTTAAATTACGCGCCTAAAGCAACTACACATTTTTCAACTTTGCGAGGGCCATAGAAAATACGCTAAATATCATGTCTCGAATTCTATGGATTTAAAATTAATTAAATGAGGGCCATGCGTTTTGAGGTTTTATTGTGGATGGAGTGGTATAATTGATAAGTACAAAAGACCTAAAGAAATGGGTTAGCTACATTTATATCACTGGAGCCTTTTGTTATAGCATACTACAATTCAGAAAGGTGGAGTTGGCATTTATGTGAAAATAACAAAAGACAGGTGCCAGCTTTGGGTTCATCTCCATATCATTTTCAAAAGACCGACTTTCGATTTCAAATTCTAGAAAGAAACTAACAAAATTTTATAGCAAAATAATGAATCTTAAATGACCATATGAGCACAAAAACAAAAAGAAATCATGCTGAGAACTATTTGGATGAACCAGAAGGAACAAAACAAACATGGACATACAAAAATGCATTTTAAACTTGATTATAACAAAGAACACGTAAAGTAATTAATTTATTTAACACTATGCTAAAGAGAAAGTTGTAGTATCACCACTATAACTTCTACAGTACCATTTTGAAGAAGAAGAAGTTGAATCTTCACATGGTTAATTTAAGAAAATATGCAGCCAATAACATAAATTGAAGATTAGATCATTCCACTAACGCAATCTATTTTTCTTTACATCTTAACATTGACAAATTGTTCAACTTCACATAATTCTTTAAATTTCAAAATATGAACATGGTGCTACATGATCTTAAAATCTAAATATAAACAAAACAATACCTGCTAGTTACAAGTCATGATCCAAGAAAAATAAAAAAAAAAGTAAAAAAAAAATAAAATAATGAAAAAAAACAAAAACGAGACAGAGTCATGAACATACTAACATAACCTTAACATTTGCAAATCTCAATTCACTCAATCAAAGAAATATCATTCATGCGAACAGATCCAATACGAAATAAACTTTATCAAAAGAACCAAATCAATTTACTTATGCTTCAATAAAAATGCTCCAACATTTTTTAACTCAAGAGCTTGAATTACATACCTACAAGAGAGTGAATTCAAATGAATAAAATCTGAAAGTTGTAGAGTCAATACAGCAGCAACAACAAAATCTCTATCAACTCTTCTTCAAACCCAAGATTCAAGGCCCGAAATGTTGAAAGAAATATTTAATGAAAACCTTCAACCTAAATTTCTCTCCTCCCCCTCTCTTCTTTTTTTTTCTTTTTAAATTTTCTCTTCTATTTATAGCAAAATTTTCGAGATTTTTCAGATTTTTTTTAAAAAATATTTTATTATTTTATTATTTTTTAATTAAAAGAAATCCCACTTACAAATTGTTTTTTATTTTTTTTTTTATAAAACGAAATCCCACCTTTCTTTAATTTTATTTTTTAAATTCCAACTTTAATTACTTTTATCTTATTTAAAATCCCACTTTTTTTACTTTTTAAAAGAGAATTCCACTTTATTTAACTTTTCTTAAAAAACAATCCACTTTCTTTTGCTTTTCTTTTAAAAATGCTACTTTATTTTACTTTAAATTTTTTTAATTTTCAGATACCTTTATATTTGTTTTTTAATTCCAACTTTCTTTTACTTTTTATTTTTTTAAAATTTCCACAAAACTTTACTTTTATTTTTTAAATTTTCTACTTTCTTTTACTTTTTAAAAGAGAATTCCACCTACTTTTACTTTTATTTTTTTTATTAAATACTTCCCTTTTTCTTATTTTTTAAATCCCTCCTGAAAATTAAAAAAAAATTAATATTTTTTCGGATTTTTTTTTATTATTTTAAAATAAAAATAAAATAAAATAATATTAATAGTTATAATTCACCTTTTAAATTTTGTATTTTTACTCTATAATAAAAAGTGTAACAAAGCTAAAAATTGTAGGTTAAAACCCCTAAAATATTTACATAGAAGAAGTGATAAAAAATTAAATATTATCAAAATTTAGGTGCTCACAGCTGCCCCTCTTTGTTTGGAAACATGAAGAGTTTTCAAGCAAAGATAAGGTGAGTCATGTGACTAATTTTTGAACGTATTTTTATTTAAAATGGAAGAAATAAGGATAAGAGAAAAGAGAAAGGGTGCAACCGAGTCTTGGTTTTGGACAGCCTACATATTCCGGGTTATAGGGGAATCATGTTGCATGTAGTTCAAGAAATTTGGTAGCTGGTACTACCGAAGAGCTGTGATTTTACTGCTATTGCTGTTGTTTCTACTTACTGAGCTCCTTATTACACCGTGACAAAATAAAAGAAGCTAGACTAAACTATGGTATACGAATTATAAGAATCTTATCTATATCTTGAACTTGCAGTTTCTACTGCCCTGCTGACTTGTACTCTCTAAGTGAGATTCCTTTGTTGCTGACTTGAATTGCATTCTGAGATGCTTTCCCTTTGTTCTTCAAGTGGGCTCCTAATTGTTGTCTTCCTTTGAACCTTGCTGCTTCCCTTCGTTCTCCAGGTGGGCTCCTGATTACCAACACTTGCGCTGCTTTTCCTCGAAACTTGAACTGCTTCCCTTTGTTTTTCAGGTGGTTTCCTGATTGCTGAACTCCTTTGAACCTTGCTGCTTCCCTTCGTTCTCCAAGTGGACTCCTGATTGCCAATACTTGCACTGCTTTTCCTCGAAACTTGAACTGCTTCCCTTCGTTCTTCAGGTGGGCTCCTGATTACCAACACTTGACTTGCTGCTTCCCTTCGTTCTTCAGGTGGGCTCCTCATTACCAATACTTGAACTGTATTCCCTTGCTCTCCAGGTGGGCGCCTGATTGCCAAAACTTGAATTGTATTCCCTTGCTCTCCAGGTGGGCGCCTGATTGCCAAAAATGGAATTGTATTCCCTTGCTCTCCAGGTGGGCTCCTGACTGCTAAAACTCGAATGTATTCCCTTGTTCTCCATATGGGCTCCTGACTGCTGAAACTTGAAATGTATTCTCTTGTTCTTCAGGTAGGTTCCTGATTGTTGAACTCGAAATGTATTCCCTTGCTTTCCAGGTGGGCTCCTGACTGCTAAAACTCGAATGTATTCCCTTGTTCTCCTAGTGGGCTCCTGACTGCTGAAATTTCAACAGTCTTTCCTTGTTCTCCAGGTGGACGCCTGATTTCTTAAACTTGGTCCATCTTCTTCTTGAAACTGCTTTTCTTTGACTTGTTCTCCCTCGTTCCTTCAGGTGGGCGCCTGATTACCAATACTTGTGCCAATCTTCCTTGAAACCTGATTTGTTTTCCCTTGTTCTTCAGGTGGGCTCCTGATTGCCGAAACTCGAACTGTTGCTCCTTGTTCTCCAGGTAGACGCCTGATTGCTGATACTTCAACTGTTGATCCTTGTTATCCAGGTGGACGCCTGATTGCTAGTACTTGGTCACGCTCTTATCTTTGATATCCGTGTTGTTCTCCCTATTCTTCAGATGGGCACCTGACTTCAACAAAAATAGACAAAACAAAAGAAGATTTTCTGCCCCAGTTTGGTAGCTGGGCGCATCTGTGAGTTTAAACTGAATCACATCACCAAATATTACTAAGAATTTGAAAGCTAGGTCCTATTATCCAGGGGGTCCTGACAACTTTTAACTAAACGATGATTTTAAATCTAAGCTATATCTTGTTATCTAAGGAGGTCTTAAACTACTCCCCATTATCCAGGAGGGTCCTGACAATTCTTAATTAAACGACAATTTTAGAGCTAAATTATATCTACTGAAGGGTATGTCTTATGCTAAATCTTGTTATCCAAACCAGTTTTAAACTACGTCCCATTATCCAGGCGGGCCCTGACAACTCTTAAATCAAGTCTTATCTTAAGAGTGACAATTCTACGGCTAAATTATATTACCCTACAACAAGAACTTATGCTAAACCTTGTTATCTAATGGAGATCTCAAAGCTAGGTCCCATTATCCAGGAGGGTCCTGAAAACTCCTAATTGAATCATATCTTAAACATGCGAACTTTAAAACCATCTTATTCCTTGGGATACATTTATGCTAGATTTTACTACTCATGACTGTTTTAAATTTTAAACTAGGTCCTATTTTCCAGGAGGGTCCTGACAACTCCTAACTAAATTCTATCTCCAGAATGAAAATTTTGAAACCAACTTATATTCTTTTGGGGTACATTTATGCCAAATCTTGCTACTCAGTCGTGTATTTTGAATTTTAAACTAAGTCTCATTTTCCAGGAGGGTCTTGAAAACTCCTAATTGCATCCTATCTCGAACATGCAAACTTCTAAACCGACTTATATTCCTTTGGGATATATTTATGCTAGATTATGCTATTTCTGAACTTTGAACTAGGTCCCATTTTCCAGGAGGGTCCTGGAAATCAAAAATCAAACCTGTTTGGTGACTGCCTTTCTCCACGGAGGGTTTCTCCGAAACAAACAAACTTTTTTGCCCATGTTTCAATCAAAGAAAAATCTTGTTAGTTTAAAATGTGGTGGTTGGTTTGTGGCCTTGACTTTGAGAGCGATTGCTCCTTCACTTCCTATGATAACTGATTTCCCCTCGAGGACCTTACTTGCTTATGGACTAGCCACTTTCTCTATCATCCTTATCACAAAAAATGCCCCTTCTCTGTTCAGACCCAATTCCTTCTATCTGTTGCACTGCTCATGAACTGACATTTACCAACCTTTGGGTTTTACCGAAAATACCTTTGATCCGTCCACCTAACACCCTCCATCTGTTGCATCGTGCTCTTGTGTTGACATGTACTGCACCTTTGTGTTTCTCATGAATTCCAAAGCACGTTAATTTCCATCCACTTAGTGTGCATGCTGTTCTTTCCTGACTTAAATCACTGGTCTTGGCCTTGAAGTCTATTGTTCCCTCACTCATCACGATAACTTTGATTTCTGCTTGGAAGACCTCGCTTATCACTGGTTAACCACTTTCTTTGTTGATCTCATCACAGAGAATACCTTTGACTCGTTCACCCAACATCCTCTATCTGTTGCACTGTTCACGAATTGAAATATACCAAACCTTTGTATTCCTCATGGACCCCAAAGCATGTTGATTGCTACCAACTTAGTGCGCTTGTTGTTCTTTCCTAACTTATGCCACTTTGTTGTGCTGGCCAGATCCCATTTTGTGCGATTGGGAAGCTGGTGGCAAATTTTGAAGTCATTTCTCACTTATTTTGACCAAACGGACTCAGGAGGAGGAAGTAAACAAGACAAAAGGAACAGAGTAAAGGACAAAGGAAAGAGATGACTCCTAACAAGAAAACTACAAAGTAGAAACCTATCAGATGTGGATACCAACTCTAATGACCATGACATGCACCTATAGCCTATTTTGTTGAGCAAGTCTGATGTTCGACTCTTGTTGTACCTTTAAACCGTGAAACTGTGCTTCAATGCTCCGATTATCCAATCTGATTCACAATCCTTATTCGACTTGTAGTGCCCGGAGAGTTTACACCATCAAGCGTCTCTCATTTGTTCTTTCTCTCAACTCACTGTCGCCTCAAGGTGCCCGCAAAGGTTTTCACCAATAAGACTCTCTCATTTTTTATTTCTCTCAGCTCCCGTCGCCTTACGGTGCCCGTGAGGGATTTCACCAATAAGACTCTCTCATTTTCAATATTTTCTGCTTGGACCAGAGTGGTGCCCTTGATATAAATCCTCCACTTCCTTGACTTGGCATCTCTCGAAGACTGATCGGAAGGTCTTTCTTTGGACCATAATGTGGGCTTTTGGATAGGGTTAGAAAGAAAGGATATCAAAGGCTCAAAACAATTTGAATGAGTTCAAAATTACAACTTTCGGAATCAGATTTCCTACCACAACCACCACTTCTGCCCCAGTTTCTTTGCTTGGGGACTTTTGGATTTTTATTTTGATGAGACCGAACCGTGAGGCTGCCTACGTATCCTTAAAAGGAATCAGGTCGAACGTAGTTTATGACATAGGAATTGCTCTGTTGTTGTGATTTTTCTTTTCTTTTTCTTTTTTTCTTTTCTTTTCTTTCTTCCTTTTTCTCTTTTTGTTGTTTTGTTGTTTTTTCTTTTTCTTCTTTTCTCTTTTGCTTTTCTCTTTTCTTTTTATTGTTGTTCTTCTTCTTTTCTCTTTCCTTCTTTTTTCTTTTTTTTCTTTTTCTTTCTCTTTCCTTTTCTTTCTCTCTTTCTTTCTTCCTTTTCTTATCTTTCATACTTGTGTTTCTAATATTCACTACTGATTCCGAAAGAGGCATATGAAAGAAAATAAATAACCACCGATGTTATGCTTTTTTAGCCAGGCTTGAGGCGGAGTCCTCCAACGCAGCTATCACAGGTACAATTTCAGTTTGTAGTAGAGATGCTTCAGTGTGAAGACGGCCTCGAAATGGAAATCCGATGGTTCCGTTAGCTCCGTTGGATGATTTCGGGGTTAGGATCGTATTCGGATTGTGTTTTGGAGGTCCATAGCTAATAAACATTTGTAACATCTTTTGGTTGCACCAGACTTGATGACCATACCCACACATTCGCCTTCTACATTTGTTATATACAAAGCACCATTGGACAACACTCTCACTCTCATTACCGCGAACGGCCCCCTACAAATTTGGGGCAAACTTGCTTTTATCTTCAAATTGATGCGGCAGGATACATTTCAATAGGGGTTCTTTATGTTCTATCTGCCCCAGTTTCACACAATTCGGGCTTGAGATGATCTCAAAATGCCTTTACTTATTTCCCTCAAATGTCCTTACATATTCAACATTATTTCATTGCTTCATGATTAAACTGACTTTTAAAACCAGACTGAGAATTATGCGTGCATCTCACGTCACTAGAGTCAACAGGAAAAGGACTATAAAGGGAAAAAATAACTAAACAAAAATGACTAGAAATAACAGAAAACAGAAACTTGCATTAGATAGATGGTGAAAGGGTTTGGACAACAAAATAGACAAACTAGACTGGGGTTACAAACCTAGAACAAACCTAGAAAACACTAAGCAGGCTACTAGACTAAACAAACCAGGCAAAATAAGAGGATATAAGGGTTTGAGTCCCAAGACAATATCTGGATTACAACCCTGAAATAACCCAGACAACAGAAATGACAACAAAATAAACCACCAAAACTCCTCCTTGGCTAACCAAGACAGGAGCGCCTCTCCAATTGCTAAGCTCGGCATCTTAGCCACTGAATTCTGCATCAACATTACTAAGACCTTCACGAACTTCCATCACATTGTTCTTAACAAATTGCTTTAGGGTTCCCTTTGCTGGCTCGTTCTTAAGATCAAACTTTGATAGCACTGAAAACTTTGCAGCGCGTGGGCCTTCGAGGATCTCAGAAGAATCTTCATATTCCTTTTCAAAACAAATCATACTCACCATATGCGAGCAGGCGATGGACTTTGGCTAGTGTCTGCTGCATCTGGATTTTGCACGACAATGACACCTGCATCAATAAGCTTCTGAATTGCTTTCTTCAGATTCCAACACTTCTCTATGTCATCCCCGAGGCATCTGAGCAATATGCGCACCTTTGAGAAAAATCAAACTTCTTTGACAGAGGGTTTGGCATTTTTATATGAATCAGCTTCAACATGTCCAATTGCTTCAACTTTTGGAACAAACTGGCATATGACACTCCCAATGGGGTGAAAGCCTTTTCTTTTTTCAGCAACCTCTCATTCTTAAATGCTTGATTGGGCCGGAAACCTGATCCAGGGGGTTTTCGATAGGCTCGTGGAGGTGGATAGGCATTTTGTGGAGCTGGGTACTGGGAGAGTGATGTATGACTTTGGGAGTTCTGTGGAGAGAAGTGGCACTGGGGAGGATCATCTGGTGCATAAGGATATCCACGGAGACGATGTCGAGGCTGGAAGTGTTGATCGGGAAAGCCCATTGGATTATCTTTTCTGTTTCTCTTTCTTCCACCCAAGCTTACTGGGATGTTCTGAATGTTTTTCGAACAACTCATGATTTTGCATGACTTGATTCCCTCTTCTACTAGCTCCCCCATTTTTAACACATCATTGAAAGGCTTCCCCATTGCCGGGATCAAATGACTGAAGTAGGTGGTCCCCTGGGCTTGTAGGAAAAGCTCAACCATTTCTTCTTTACTAATCGGGATATTAACTCGAGCCGCTTGCTCCCTCCACCTGAGCCCAAACTCCCTAAAGCTTTCCTCTGGCTTCTTTTCCATTTTAGATAGGGAGGAGCGGTCTAGGGTAACACCTGATCTGTATTGAAAGTATCGAACAAAATCTTGAGCCATGTCACCCAATGTAGGCCACTTACCAACATCTTGACGATTATGCCATTCCAAAGCTGCCCCAGCCAGGCTCTCACTGAAGTACGCCATCAACAAATCATCTTTCTCGTCAACACTTCTCATTTCACTACAATAATCCCTCAAATGGGCTACCAGATCCCCACACCCATCATACAAGTTAAACTTTGGCACTTTAAACCCCGCAGGCAGATGAACGTCGGGGGACATAGACAATTCTTTGTAAGACATGATACCCTGGTCTCTCATTCCTTGCTTGTTCTTTAGGGACTGTTCTATGCCTTTCAACCTCCTGGGCATCCCGTATCGCCCTTTTCTTCCTGTGAACTCTTCATTTACAACATGAGGCCCATCCCGCGGACCCTACTTGTATGAGTTGGGAACCTTGTGGGCAACCTCTGAGGGGTAATATTGGCCATCATGAGCTTTGAGTGGGTGTTCATTGTTGGGGATGGTGGATAAGGCCGGAGGGCAATTTTTGGGAAAAGTAATTGGAAGATGAGTGATGGAGCTACTAGGGTGGTTGGTAAAGCCATGATAAGCGGGTGGATCTGGAGAGTATGGGGGATCATCTGGCACTGTGACCGGTGTTTGGGTAAGGGTAGTATTTATGAAGCTAGGTGGTGGCAGGGGTGGTGCCTTCCCAGTCATCCAACCCTGATACATGTCCGCCATGTGTTGTCTTAACATCTTTAGCTCTTCAACCAACCCATTGTCCTGTTCAACCAACTGTTTTTGGGCACCGGTATCAACCAGCTTAGTTCTGTTATTGTCTACCATTGTCTTTTGACTTTGTATTGTAGAGAAGAGTTACCACTTTAAAAACCACAAACCAACCACCCTTCTGCTATGAATATAACAAAATGAGGCCATCACGTTAGCGTTAGGGTATTTAACAACAAAAATATTACATTGCGTGCCATGCACCTAGCCATAATTAACGGTTCTAGAATGACTTCGAGGGTCATAAGGTCACTTGGCATCATCCCAATTTGTCCATTTTAATCTTCTCTTTACTTTTCTTTCCTCGCACTTCTTAGCTCACTCATTTTCTTTCCCTTTTTTTCCTTTCTGATTATCGCTCTTTTTCTTCCTTCTCATTTCTCACATCCCATAATTTTACCTCTTTTTTTTTTGTTTTTTCTCTCTCTTTTTTCTTCTTTTTTTTCTTTTAATAAATAAAAATGATTCGATCGAACCCTATGTAGGTTGCCTACGTATCATGACACCGCATGAATCAGATCTTTGCGTAGTTCGGGAAGATCGGGAATAAAGGAAACAAACTGACGTTCTCTGTTTATTTTTCTTTTTCTTTTCTTTTTACCTTAATCACTACTCTGCTGAGAAAAGAGAAATAAATGAAGCAAATTTTTTTTTTTTTGAATTTTCTAAACTTAATGTTCTATAACCTATTTTAAACTCAAGCTTAACGGTTTTTTTTTCTTTTTTTTGGAAACAAATACTCTAATAAGGAAAAACTCTAGAAGAGAAAGATATTTTTTGATTCCTTTTTTTAGGAAGAAAATCTAAAGAGTGAACCACAGAAAAATATTTAGAATTTTCATTTGATATTCTGATGCAAGGTTTCGAAACAAGCAATGAAAAAGATAAAACAAAATATTTTTTGGATTTCAATTTTGATTGCCTAAAGAAGAATTTCTAATGATAAACAAAGGATAAAGTATGTTTTTTTCTATGTACAATATCCTAAAGTTCTAATGAAAATAAAAAGATTTGTTTTTCATTTTTCACTAATTTCCCCAAGAAACACCTCAAAAGAAAATCTTTTTGGATTTTGGAATTAATACCTTAAAGAAGGATTTTAAAGAAGTACTAAAAGAAAATTCTCTTTTTTTGAATTTTGGTCCTAATATAGTAGAGGAAATATAAAAATAATTTATTTTAAGTCTTAGATATTAATTGCCTAAAGGAAAAACAATCTCAAAGGAGAATTTTTTTATTTCTTATAACAAAAACGCAAAATTTCTTCTTTTTTTTCTCTGGATTTTCGACTTGTAACACATTTCCACATACAAAATAAGAAATACAATAACAAAAGACTCGGCAAACTTAACCTGACTATTACAAACTCTAACATCACCTAAAAGACTAAATACTACTATACAAGACTGGAAAACAAAATAAAAACAATTGACTCAAAAACATAAAATGGCTCTTCGAGCAGCTCCTAAATGCAATGATCTTGGGATATCTGTCATGCTCAAAATCCAGTAAGTAGATCCACACCTACAAGAGAAAACTTAAACTAGCACTATGTGAGACAATAATATTCCCTAAGGCACATGCAAGACATGATTGAGGCAATTTTTGCAAAATGGCTTATTTGACCAAAAGGTGGCTAGAAGTGCAAAATTTGGCTATGACCCTGCAAAGCCAAGAACCTAAGATTTACTAGGAAGACCGGACCCTATGTGGGTTGACTACGTATCACGCCCCGAAAGACGAGAATCAGGTATGCGTAGTTCGGGCAAATTGGATACAAACGAGAATTATAACAAAAACAACTAATTTAGAGAATATATATTTTTTGCTTTTCCCTGAAAATGATGAAACATGCAACATCTTTTTTTGGATTTTCTTTTTCCTTCTTTTTTTTTATTTTTCGGAAAATAATGAAAAAGTGCAAAATCTTTTTTTTTTCCAATTTTCAAGCTCTCTATTTTTCTTAGCAAAAATGTGACCGAAAACATAATTAGGCCCCACTCGCTTTATCTTTACACTTCACCCTTTCTTTTTCTTTTTCTTTTTCTTTTTTCTTTTTTTTTCATATGCCCTCAACTATCATTGGTCCGCCAAATGACCCTTTTACCCCTGAATAGATGCAACATGTAGCACATAGGATGCATCAAGATGGTATGTTATTTTGGGTATACCTGTCCTAGACGGACTCAACCCCTATGTTGAGTCCCCAAAGTCAAAATGCACATGATGCAAACAAGCGTTCCTACTAGGGATCCGGCATGAGGCTGAGTTATTCGAGGTTCAAAACCTGGGTATGTGTTCTAGACTGTGTACCCGAGCGGACAACTCGAGCCGAGGAGGGGCTACGTACCGGGAACCAAAAGGTCATCCGGCTTAGTAACTTGTCCGAGCCTCTTTCTTATTTCAAGGTATGACACTAACAGAATAGGGAGTCTCGACCAGCGAGCACATCCCCGAAGATGAGAAGAGAAGGGTTTTGTAACAGTTTATATAAAATTCAACCAAATATCAAAGCGGTAAAAGCAGCATTTAGCACATCATGCCCAAACATGTGAATAAAATCAGATAATAAATAAAGCCAAATATAACAATTCATCTAAGCTCGAATTCTGAACCATGAACCAAAGATTCTGGGTTCTCGTCCCCAGCAGAGTCGCCAGAGCTGTCACACCTCCTTTTTTCCTACACCCCGGAAAGGGTATAAGGGAGTTTTTTCCAACTTAAAGTGACAATCAAAACGGGATTCATTTATTATTAAAAATTCAGAGTCGCCACTTCGGATAATTTATGGTGTCCCAAGTCACCGGTTCAAATCCCGAATCGAGGAAAAGATTGACTCTGTTTTAAAGTCCGCGAACACAAAAATCCGGGTAAGGAAATCTGTTAACCCGGGAGAAGGTGTTAGGCATTCCCCGGTTCCGTGGTTCTAGCACGGTCGCTCAACTGTTATAATTGACCTATTATCTGATTTTAATACATGTTTTAGCATATGGTTAAATTTTAACTTATTAACCACTCTTATTCATTTTTAGGAAGATTGCAACGTCATTTAAAATATGTCTTGAACCACGTCACATAAATGCACCCGCGGTCCACGACAAATTTTATTTAACGTTGTTGGGATTTGGATTTGGGTCACATGAAATGCACATCCGAGTTTAGGAAGGTAATTTTAAATTACGTGACTAAAGCAACTACGCATTTTTCAACTTTGCGAGGGCCATAGAAAATACGCTAAATATCATGCCTCGAATTCTATGGATTTAAAATTAATTAAATGAGGGTCATGCGTTTTGAGGTTTTATTGTGGATGGAGTGGTATAATTGATAAGTACAAAAGACCTAAAGAAATGGGTTAGCTACATGTATATCACTGGAGCCTTTTGTTATAGCATACTACAATTTAGAAAGGTGGAGTTGGCATTTATGTGAAAATGACAAAAGACATGTGCCAGCTTTGGGTTCATCTCCATATCATCTTCAAAAAACCGACTTTCGATTTCAAATTCTAGAAAGAAACTAACAAAATTTTATAACAAAATAATGAATCTTAAATGACCATATGAGCACAAAAAGAAAAAGAAATCATGCTGAGAACTATTCGGATGAACCAGAAGGAACAAAACAAACATGGACATACAAAAATGCATTTTAAACTTGATTATAACAAAGAACACGTAAAGTAATTAATTTATTTAACACTATGCTAAAGAGAAAGTTGTAGTATCACCACTATAACTTCTACAATACCATTTTGAAGAAGAAGAAGTTGAATTTTCACATGGTTAATTTAAGAAAATATGCAGCCAATAACATAAATTGAAGATTAGATCATCCACTAACGCAATCTATTTTTTTTTTACATCTTAACGTTGACAAATTGTTCAACTACACATACTTCTTTAAATTTCAAAATATGAACATGGTGCTACATAATCTTGAAATCTAAATATAAACAAAACAATACCTGCTAGTTACAAGTCATGAGCCAAGAAAAATAAAAAAATAAAAGTAAAAAAAAAAAACAAAAACGAGACAGAGTTATGAACATACTAAAATAATGTTAACATTTGCAAATCTCAATTCACTCAATCAAAGAACATCATTCATGCGAACAGATCCAATACGAAAGAAACTTTATCAAAAAAACCAAATCAATTTACTTCTGCTTCAATAAAGATGATCCAACATATTTTAACTCAAGAGCTTGAATTACATACCTACAAGAGAGTGAATTCAAATGAATAAAATCTAAAAGTTGTAGAGTCAATACAGCAGCAACAACAAAATCTCTATCAACTCTTCTTCAACCTAAATTTCTCTCCTCCCCCTCTCTTCTTTTTTTTTTCTTTTAAAATTTTCTCTTCTATTTATAGCAAAATTTTCGAGATTTTTCAGATTTTTTTTAAAAATATTTTATTATTTTATTATTTTTTAATTAAAAGAAATCCAACTTACAAATTGCTTTTATTTTTTTTATAAAAAGAAATCTCACCTTTCTTTACTTTTATTTTTTAAATTCCAACTTTAATTACTTTTATCTTATTTAAAATCCCACTTTTTTTACTTTTTAAAAGAGAATTCCACTTTATTTAACTTTTCTTAAAAAACAATCCACTTTCTTTTGCTTTTATTTTAAAAATGCTACTTTCTTTTACTTTAAATTTTTTAAATTTTCAGATACCTTTATATTTGTTTTTTAATTCCAACTTTCTTTTACTTTTTATTTTTTTAAAATTTCCACAAAACTTTACTTTTATTTTTTAAATTTTCTACTTTCTTTTACTTTTTAAAAGAGAATTCCACCTACTTTTACTTTTATTTTTTTTATTCAATACTTCCCTTTTTCTTATTTTTTAAATCACTATTGAAAATTAAAAAAAAATAATATTTTTTCGGAATTGTTTTTATTATTTTAAAATAAAAATAAAATAATATTAATAGTAATAATTCACCTTTTAAATTTTGTATTTTTACCCTATAATAAAAAGTGTAACAAAGCTAAAAATTGTAGGTTAAAACCCCTAAAATATTTACATAGAAGAAGTGATAAAAAATAAAATATTATCAAAAATTAGGTGCTCACAGTCGTATGGAGGCAGCTCTGTGGGAATATAGGACAACTCACCGCATGCCAACACTAGCAACCCCTTATGCACTCGTTTATGGAGTTGAAGCCGTCTTGCCACTCGAGCATCAAATACCTTCATTACGATTAGCTATTCAAGAAGACATCACTGATGACGAAAATGCTCGACTTCGATTAGCAGAGTTGGAGGCTCTTGATGAGAAAAGGTTGGAAGCTCAATAGAGTCCTGGATGTTATCAAGCTAGATTGTCTCACGCCTTCAATAAAAGAGTTCGCCCAAGATCCTTTCAGGTAGGAGATCAAGTCCTTGTCATAAGAAGACCCATTATTACTTCCCATAAACTTGTAGGGAAGTTCATTTCAAAATGGGATGGGCCATATGTTGTTCAAGAAGCTTATTCAAGTGGGGCTTGCAAGCTGGTTGATGTAGATGTCATGAGAATCGGCCCTATCAATGGCAAGTTTTTGAAGAAGTATTATCCTTGAAGTTGCAAAACTCCTCGACACATGAGCCTAAACTGCATGTTCCTATACTCCTGGCCTGCAAGAGTATAAGCTATGTACGGCCCAAAAAGAAAAAGAGTCCGCTAGGTTGAAAATCTTGAAAGAGGCGGCCTAGGCAAAAGTTAGGACGTAAAAAAAAATCTACCCATTCTAAGCTACGGTATGACTTGATCCTCTTCACCGAGGTATGTAGGCAGCTTAGAGTTTCATTCTAAGTTCAGTTGCATAAGTTCAAAAGATATATAATCCCCCAATCGTTGTCTGAATGAAGTATGATGGAATGTAATCCATTCAATCAACAATTGAAAATCAAGCTGAGATACCATTCTTCTGTTAAACTTTGGATCCCATTTGATTTAAAGGGGGCAAGCCTCTATGGTAAATAGGTGTATTCAATGAAATGATTAATATATTTTGGAATATCTTTTAGATTTCGAAGTTTAGTTTTCAAGAAATCGATTGGTTCGTGATTTTGACATTCCTACATCAAGATACACAAGTTTTAGTGAAGTTGTGCAAATCTGAAATCGTCACAGTGTCAGAATTTAGTATTAATTTCAAAATATTATCTGAAACTATCCTTAAGGAATTAAATTTTGCATTTTGGATATTTTATATATTGGAAAGTTAAGTTTCCAATATATTAAACGGTTCATGATTTCGACATTCCTACATCAAGATACAAAAGTTTTGGTGAAGTTGTGCAAATCTGAAATCGTCACCGTGTCAGAATTTAATATTGATTTCAAACTATTATCTGATTCTATCCTTAAGGCATTAGATCTTGCATTTTGGATATGTTATATATTTGCAAGTTAAGTTTCAAAAAAATTAAACGGTTTGTGATTTTGACTTTCCTACACCAAGATATGATTTTTTTGTTGAGACTGCACAAATCTGAAATTTTCAACGTGGTGAAATCTGAAGTTGGTTTCAAAATATTATCTGGGTCAATTATGAAGGTGTTTGATTCTAAGTTTTGGATATGTTTTAGATATTGAAGTTTAACTTTCAAAAAATCAAACGGTTCATTATTTGGACTCTCCTACGACAAGATATGAATTTTTCGTTATGAGTGCGTAAAGCTGAAAATTATGCGACCAAGATAAATGTAGGGCAATATAAAGCAAAAGAGAAGCAATCTTATTCAAGAAGAAATAAATGTCCACTAGGTCAATCTAACATAAAGATAAAAGGGGAGATAATGCTAATAGCCTAATCTAAACAAAACTTGTAGTCGATCAATTCTTGACAGCTAGTCTCCAGGTTCTTCTTATTCGCCTCCAAATTGGCCGAATCATCAATAGTCAGCAAATTTACATTGTCATATGAAGAGACCTCAGTCTCGGTAGCTGAAATTTTTGCCTGAATCTCTTCAACCTTCTTTTGAGTCTCTTCTATAACACCTTCGAGGTTCTCCCTCTCTTGTTGTAATGTCTGCAACTTCTTCACAACTCTCTTCAGTTTCTTTTCACTAAATAAAACTTTCTTGACTTTCTCACTTGCTTCAAGTTTGAACGACTCAAGACGCTCTTTAGCTTTAGAAATCAGCTCTAGCTTTTCATCTTCACTCGTCTTATCAGCCATATTGGATCGCTCTTGGTCATATGATGCTACAAGCTCAAAAAGAGAATCCAGTAAACTCTCTAATGGAGAAAGATCCAAAATATTCGTCTTCTTCATATCCTTGAAAATCTCAATAATTTGCTCCTTATAAGATGAGAGCAATTCTGCACGAGTTTTGGAGAGTCTATTACAAATTTCCTCCCAAAGTCCCAAGATGAATTCCTTTTTGCGATTAAAGTCAATGCTCTTTCCTTCAAAAATAGATACCGTTGTATTTTTCATTGGTGGAACGCTAGTTATCTCATTTGGAGTTTGTCTTTTTAGGGCTTTATCATGAGGAAGAGATGATGCCTTTGAAGACGACTTCACTTTAGATGTAAGCCCTCCAATAGATTCATTACTCACTTGCGGCTTATCATGTGGGGATACCACCGGATGCCCAATTGCATTTAACTGCATAAGGAAAAGGCAAAGAAAGTGAATATTTTTTTAGTAGAGCTATTCGTTCGATTAAAAAAATAAAAAGAAAGGGCAAGGTGATTGTATTTTTTTACCGCCTTGTTACAAGCTATATGCGTTCTTGAGGGACTATCAACACTTGGAACCTCTACGATCTCTACTGGTTTAGGCCGTTTCCTTTTCCAATTTTGATCTTCATTGGTACTCTGGCTTGTATCTTGAGGAACTTGCATGCTAAATGGAAGAACTGGAGGGCGCTTCTCTATATCCGTTGAAGTGCACACCACCTCTTTTAAAACTGCCTTTGAGGATTTAAGCTTCCTTTTCTTATGTTGTGTTACTACTTTTGGGATTGGAGTAGGTGGTTTTTTAACTTTTGGAAGCGTCTTTCCAACACCTTGATCTTCACCTCCTAAAAGAGTTGTAGACTTTAACCCAACATTGTCTACTAAAGCTTGTAAGTTATTCTCGAGAAACTTCCCATGTGCTTTCTCCCACCAAGACATATATATAATTAGTGGAGAAAGGCTTGTCCACAGGATCTCCCATTGGGGGAAAACCGCACGCGACATAGACGGATACAGTGTGCAAATTCTACAAAATCTGAGTCCTCCATCTAGAGAGGCGTTATGGATATCATTCTCCAAAAAACTGGGGACGTTCTGGTAAAACCCAAATTGAAGACCAAATCGATGCGGGCTATATGGCTCGATGATGAATGAGTTACCATACCTCAAAGGGAGGCAACTAAAACGGAAGCTCATGAAGTAATTTGACTCCAACTCTTGAGGGGCATCGTTATCCACATAATAATAAGGACGAGAATTGGTTAACATTATTGGTGTCCAAACTATATCCTCCCCATTGTGGATGCGTTTTCTTGAATTCTTCTCGTCAAAGAACCTCGCAGCTCTCTCTCCTGAGTATGCCACTATCAAAGGGACAAATGGACCCTTAGCAAGTGGATAGTGGTTTTAAAGTAATGTGCAAGCTAGCCGTAAACATAATGAATGGGAAAACAAACTTTGAAATGATCAAGTTGGGAAGAACACAAAATCTTATTCAAACCATGATAATACTCGCCAAAACTAGGACCGCAATGCTAATCTTTCGCCCGCCTACCATCATGCTTGCCATCTTAAAAGTCTCGGGACGAATGAAGTTTTCTGCCTTGGGAAACGCAAAGGCACATAGCCAAATTGATAAGAATGCTGCTACATATGTTTTATCTTTCTTGTCAGACCTCACCCTAAGCTTGGAGAATATAACTTTTTGATCACTCGACCACCTCGTCGTCTTGGGAATAACTCCGTTAGGATTATGTGTTGATTTTAGGCGTGCAGATTTCTTTTCCTTTCACAGGGGGGTAGGTCTATATATTAAAGCTTTTATACCAAATATTTGTCCACTTGCTGAAGGAGACATTTTGGTTAGCAGTTGTGCCTTCCTTAAGGTGATGAAAGGCAGCAAATAAATACTCGCAAGATCGAGGAATAAATCTAATCTATTTTTTGTCCAAACCGATGAGTTATCTTATCTCAGGTACCACTTCTTCGTACGGAGAACGCGCAATGGGCAGACCCCCAAGGATATGTAAGTCCCAAAGAGAGATAGATAGTTCCCTAGCTGATGTAAGAAGCGTGTTCGTCTTGGGGAACCAAGCCTCATAAAATGCTTGCAAAATGTTCAGAGTTTCGATCATAAGTGAAAAGTGAGGAATAGACAGCATCGTAAATCTTTGTTGTACACAGGGTTTGCTGGCTTCCACCAAGTACATCTTCAGCCCATTCCTAATATCCTGGAATATGATGATACTTGCCCTCGATTGTTGTTGTGTTTCCCTAACGTACTTCGCCTTGAATTATGCGACTTCCCAAGTTTGGAAGGGTGCTAGCAATGTTTACGTGGCGATGGATTGGCGCTTGGAGAGACCACATCTTGGATAATGGATTAGAAGTCGATTTGTGCTCCAAGGTCCAGCTTTCTACATGAAGGGAGTTCCTCGGAGGAGGCTATGAGGCTGCATATCGGCCAGCTTGTGAGGTGTGAACCAAAAGCTTGGTTTGTTCTATGCCATCTTCAGTCTCGATTATGAGATATCTAAGTTTGGAGGAAGGTGAGGTATAGTCTCTGAAATTTTCCATCTCTTCGTGCTACAAAAAAAAAAAGAAAAAAAAGGGGTCATCAAAGTCCAAATCAAGAATATTAGAATAGGTACAAAGGTCTAAATGGATGAAATGGCCTCTGATAGTCGGGCCACATTGAGAGTAATCTCTCTGGTAGTCAGGCCACATTGAGAGTAATCTCTCCGGCAGTTGGTCCACATTGAGAGTAATCTCTTCGGTAGTCGGGTCATTTTGAGAGTAATCTCTCCGGTAGTCGGGCCACATTGAGAGTAATCTCTTTGGTAGTCGGGTCATTTTGAGAGTAATCTCTTCGATAATCGGGCTACATTGAGAGTTATCTCTCTGGTAGTCGAGCCACATTGAAAGTAATCTCTCCGGTAGTCGGGCCACATTAAGAGTAATCTCTCCAGTAGTCGGACCATGAGAGTAATCGTTCCGATATTCGGGCAAGGATGAGTACTCATCCTTTCACACCTAAAATTGTATTCTTCATGCATGGATGAATCTACCCTCACTTTCTTGACCTACAAAAAGAAAAAAAAGACAACAAAAGAAGAAAGGCACAAGAAAAGAAGAAGAAATTACCTCCGCGTTAATGATTCCAAGTTTACAAAACTAGACTCAAGTGGCTTGCGAAGACTACGAATTGATGCTCAACAAATACGAGCACACGGGTTTATATAGATGGCAAAAGAGAACATTGGGAAGTCTGTTTTTCGATGTGGGAACGAGTACTAGGCAAACTTCGAAACAGATTCAAATAGGAATGATAAGCTTCAAATCTGTGCAAAAAACATGGAATCCGTTTTTTTTAAAATGTCCAATTCAAGAGAATCTGTACAAGTTCAAGGGAAAGTGTCCAAGTCCTACGTGTACTGTGATAAAGAAATTGAGTACTTTGATTTTTTTTGAAAAATGCTATTGTGAGAAAGCACGTGAGAAACTATTATTGATATTATTCTCATATGTTAAACATGATACAATGAGCCCTATATATATACACATAACATTTCCTACTCCTAATACATATGAGATTAGGGTAATTTACTACTATTTACATAACTATTCTAACACTCCCCCTCAAGCTGGTGCATATAAATCATATGTGTAGACATGTGATTTTTGACCCTCCCTAAGATTTTTTATATTTTAGCATGTAAATATTTAATTTAGGCCTAATATAGCTATTTCAACTATTTTTGACTTCTTTCCTTTATTTTCGTCATAAAAATGGAAAATTACAAAAATATTTTAGCTTACGTATCTTTCATAAATTTAAATAAAAAATATACAAAAATAGTACCTTATTTTTATCTTTACATAATCTTGAAAATACAAAAATATATAATAGTTTCATGTTAGCTTTTGCATTATGTAGTATTTTTATCTTATTTTGAAAGGAGTCGATTAAGGTGTTGGATCATAATTTTAAGAGTTTTAGAACCCAGTTCTTGGCCCAATTCGGATTAGTCCATTAAGCCTAGGGATCCTTCTAGACTCTTCTTTGGAATAAAAACAAACAAAAAAGACCCTAAGGACCTAATACACAAAAGACCTAGGGACTAATTGGCAAAATACACAAAACATACACCTAAACCTAGACTCTACCTATAAAGTAATGCTTAAAAAAAAGCTGAGGGGGGACAAAAAAAAAGATAACGCCTGAAAATCAGAGACTGAGCGCAACCTTCAATCGAGACCCCCCCCCCCCGGCATTCCATCTTCCTCACACCCTCATCAGCTCCTCCTTGATTTCCAACACTGAACCAGCAACTAAAATGAAAAAATCCAAAAAAAAAAAAGATTTGAAGGAGGCCGCAGATAACAAAAAAAAGGAGACCCACCCCCCAGGTCGTCTTCTCCGAAACCCCCATCCTCTGAAGACCATCTTCCTCAACACACCCCTTCCCCATCGGTTCTGCTCCGTTCTTCAACCAAACGACCCTTTTTCCTTTTGACCCCTGAATTTCCGCCTTCAAACCACCCAACGACCAAACTCAAAACCAACAGCCCTTAAGATCTTCTTCATCAACAACCAAACCAAAAATCCCTCACCCCAAACCCGCTATTCACCCCTGAAACCAGCCTGACAATCATGCACACACACCCATACAATAGAGAAATAGAAACGAACAAAAGTACGGACAGAAGACGAAAAAAATTAGAAATATAGATTTCCGTTTTTGTATTTGTTTGTCACTTTTCTATTATGTTTCTTGGTATTCAAGGATGAATTTCAGTTAAAAAATGGCTTTGGAGCTGAATTCGACTTGAGGTCATCACTGTTCGTCGAGGATCGGAATTGCGGGGAGGTTCAAGTTCGGGGTTGTTTTCCGTTCGAAGTTGTTGCCGGTTTCTGATTGAGGTTTTGTTTCCGGTCATATAGTGAAGTCGGGTTTTCTGAAATACAGAGGTCGGTTCTTCCCCTCTCTCAGTTTTAGTTTATATTGCTCCTCTATTATGGTTGAATGAAAGACTTGTATGGATCCTTGCTTGCTTGTGGTATCTTAAGGACAAAGTTTTGTTTTCAATTGAAGTTGCTTTATTTGATTTACTGCACCCCAGTATTATTCCATTATTACAAAAATTAACTTTTATCTATGCTTGTGTTGATGTAAGTGTTTATATATATTTGAGATAGAAAGAAGGTTGGATAGTCACGATGGTGTGGCATCAAAGTTTTACGAATTGGTTTCCGTTTCTTTACGTTCATTATTCTACTGTTGTTTGGTTTCATTCCAAATTCCTTCTAGTTAATTATTGATCTTGTTTTGTTCGTGCTCATTTACTACCCCACGAATTTGATCTCAAGTTTGAACATCGATTTAATGTCATGTCAGTAAAAGAATTGAATTTGGGCCATGAGGGTGGCTGGTTTAAAATTAAATTTGGGTCTTTCGTTAATAATAAAGAGGAATTGGTGCTCAAGAACGATTCTGTTAATTTTGTGTTGCTTCTTTTTTAATTATTCAAGTCGTTAGGAGCATACTTAGGAAATTATGAACATCCGTAGTTTTGTTTTCAGTTGAGTGCAATCTTTTGAAATAATCTGAGGCGCGCCATGCCAATGAAACCTCAATTTCATGGCCCTCATTTAATTAATCTTATATTGATCATTAGAATTCGAGGCGTGCCATTTAGCAAATTTCCATGGCCCTCGCAAAGTTGCTAACGCGTAGTTGCTTTAGGCGCGTCATTTAATAACATTACCTTCCTAAATTCGGGTGCGCATTTATGTGACCCAAATCCAAATTCCAACAAGGTTAAATAGAATGTGTCGTGAACCACGGGTGCATTTCATGTAGCTTGGCTTACGATGTGTTTTAATAACCTTGAATGGTAGTAAAAGTGGTTTTCAAACGTTAAAATGCACATAGGTCTAAACACGTATTAAAATCAGATAATAGGCCAATAATAACAGTTGAGCAACCGTGCTAAAACCACAAAATTCGGGAATGCCTAATACCTTCTCCCGGGTTAATAGAATTCCTTACCCGAATTTCTGTGTTCGCGGACTATAGAATAAAGTCAATCTTTCCTTGATTCGGGATTTAAACCGGTGACTTGGGACACCACAAACTATCCCAAGTGGAGACTCTGAATTTTAAATAAAAATAATCTCGTTTCGATTGTCACTTTAATTGGAAAAACTCCCTATACATCCCTTTACGCGGGTGTAGGTGAAAAGGAGGTGTGACAGCTCTGGCGACTCTGCTGGGTATCGAACCCAGAATCTCTGGTTCAGGGTTCAGAATTCTAGATTTGATGAATTGTTATATTTGGTTTTATCTGTTATCTGATTTTGTTACATGTTTGGGCTTAATGTGCTAAGTGATGCTTTTACCGCTTTGATATTATCTGAACTGTATATAAACTACTACGAAACCCTTCTCTTCTCATCTTCGGGGATGTGCTCGCTGGTTGAGACTCCCTATTCTGTTAGTGTCATACCTTGAAATAAGAAAGAGGCTCGGACAAGTTACTAAGCCGGATGGCCTTTTGGTTCCCGGTACATAGCCCCATCCTCAGCTCGAGTTGTCCATTCGGGTAAGCCAGGTCTAGAACAATAAACCCAAGTTTTAAACCTAGTATAACAAAGCCTCATGCCGGATCCCTAGTAGGAACGCTTGTTTGCATCATGTGCATTTTGACTTTGGGGACTCAACACAGGGGTTGGGTCTGTCTAGTACAGGTGTACCCAAAATAACAGACCATCTTGATGCATCCTATGTGCTAGATGTTGCATTTCTTCGAGGGTAAAAGGGTCATTTGGCGGATTAATGACAGTTGAGGGCAAATGAAAAAAAATAAAAATGAAAAAAAAAGAAAAAAAAAGAGGGTGAAGTGTGAAGAGAGTGGGGTCCAATTATAGTTTCTGTCATATTTTTTGTTAAAAAAAAGCTTGAAAATTAAAAAAAAAAATTGCACTTTTTCATCATTTTCCGAAAATCAATAAAAAGAAGGAAAAAGAAAATCCAAAAAAAAAAGATGTTGCATGTTTCATCATTTTCAAGGAAAAGGCAAAAAATATATTTTCTCTAAATTAGTTGTTTTTGTTTTAATTCTCGCCCGTATCCAATCTGCCCGAACTACGCGAACCTGATTCTCGTCTCTCGGGGCGGGATACGTAGGCAACCCACATAGGGTCCGGTCTTCCTACTAAGTCTTAGGTTCTTGGTTCGCGGGGTCTTAGCCAAATCTTGCTTTTAGTTGGGTCTTTTGTTTTTGTATTTCCTATTTTGTATTGGAAAAAGATGTGTTATAAATCAAAAATCCAAAATAAAAGGATATTTTGCATTTTTATATTTCCGTTAGAATTTTCTTTAGGAATACTACTCCTAAAAATTGAAAAAAAATCGTTTGATGTGGTTTTTCCTTTAAGCAATTAATATCTAGAACTTAAAATAAAAATTATTTTTATATTTTCTTTAGTGTATTAGGACTAAAAATTAAAAAAAAAAAAAGAAGAAATTTTCATTTAGTACCCATTTAAAAGTTTCCTTTAAGATATTAATTCCAAAAATCCAAAAAGATTTTCTTTTGAGGTTCTTCTTTGGGAAATTACTGAAAAATGGATTAAAAAAAATTCTTTTTATTTTTACTAGAACTTTGGGACATTGTACATAGAAGAAAAGAAAAAAATACTTTATCTTTTGTTTATCATTAAAATTTCTCCTTTAAGTAATTAAAAATTGAAATCCAAAAATAATTTTTATCTTTTTCATTTCTCGTTATGAAGTTTTTCTTCAGGGATATCAAATGAAAAAAAAAGAGTCAAAAAATATCTTTCTCGCTTCTAGGATTTTTCCTTAGAATAGGTTATAGAACATTAATTCTAGAAAATTCAAAAAGGTTTTGCTTCTTTTATTTCTTTTTTTTCATCGGATTAGTCATTAAGGTAAAAAAAGGGGAGAACGTTGGTTCGTTTACTTTATTTCTTATCCTCCAGAACTACGCAAAGATCTGATTTATGCGGCGTCACGATACGTAGGCAACCTACATAGGGTTCGATCGAATCATTTTTTATTATTAAAAGAAAAAAAGAAAAAAAAAAGAAGAAAAAAAGAGGTGAAATTGTGGGATGTGAGATATGAGAGAAAGAAAGAGTGATGATTAAAAAAAAATGAAGAAAAATGGGCAAGCCAGCAAGTGCTAGAAAAGCAAAGAAAAGAGAGGCTGAAATGAACAAATTGGGATGATGCCAACTGACCTTTGTACCCTCGAAGTCATTTCAGAACCGATAATTGTGGCTAGGTGCATTGCACATAAAGTGAGATTATCTTATGTTAAATGCCCTAACGCAAACGTGATGGCTTCATTTTGTTATATTCATAGCATAAAGGTGGTTGGTTTGTGGTTTTAAAGTGGTAACTCTTCTCTACAACATAAAGTCAAAAGGCAATAGCAGACAACAACAGAACTGATTTGGTTGATACCGGCGCTCGAAAGCAGTTGGTTGAACAGGACAATGGGTTGGTTGAAGAGATAAATATGTTAAAACAACACATGGCTGACATGCATCAGGCTTGGTGTCGACGCCCCCTTTTATAGTGCAGAAAATAAGTGAGAAAAGGTAAGGAAATAACATTGAAATCAATCTCCCTTTAGTTAAGGGATTCTGATTTAAACGGGTAAAAGCCAATTAAGGAAAGAAGTTTTGATTAAAACCTTTTCAAAGTAGCACAAAAGGGGTAAATACAGAGAAGTTATTAAAGGAAAAAATTCAATAGTACACGGCTTGGAAAAATAAGGAAAGGGAATCAATCAACAATCAGTAGAATCAGAAATTGAGTTTTGGTATGAATGAACCCAACCAGAAAAGGTGAAGAAAGGTTTAATCAAAGAAAATCAGTAACAATCAATCAAACCCCATTAGAGGATTTCAGAATCAATCAATTAGTAGTTGGAAAAACCCCTTTTGAAGAAAGAATTCCTCATATATAAAGCACACAAACATGTCAAACAAGAAAGAACTGTCATGCTAATTAGAAAGAATCTAGTATAGAAAAGTTCAGAGTTATAAACAAAGAGGCTCAAATTCAGTACATAGACTCAAACTTAGTTTGAGAGAATCCAGGGTTCCATAATAGAACCCTAGTCCGAGCACGAGATTAAATTTGCCAAAAACCCTAAATCCTAGGGTTTTCGACTCGAATCAGATGTAGAGACGAGAAGACAAATAACTGAAACAGGCTCAGAGGTCTTTTTCAGAGACTCATGAGAAAACAAACAGGTAAAATAGCAGGTTCGAAACAAACATAGTGAAAAAGCTGATTTGAAGCATAAAGAACATGTTTTAAGAAAAGCTTGGAACTTAAACAAGTTCAGAAGACAAAGAGGTAGTGTAAACTTAAGGAAACAGTAGATGAAACATGTTTAGAAAGAACAAAGTCCAAGAAGAAGGCAAATAAGAACTAAGAGCTTAGTAGAAAATACAGTAAAGGAACACAGGGGTAAATGAACACATAAGATAAACGTGTGAAAGCATGATATAGAAACCAGTAGAAGAAAGAACAGAGCACAATAGAAGAACATGCAAAATAAGGCAAACATAAAGATACGGGAGAAGAACATGCTAGGTAGAAAAGAGAACATACAAACATAACATAGACAGATTCACACAAAAAAAAGAGTCAGAAAACATTTTAATTTTTTCAGAAACCCTAAATCGAAGAGAAACAAATTTTGAAAGAAACGATTGGGAAAACGTTTCAAAACTCCAGTAGAACATAGATGTAGCATAGATATAAGAAAACAAACAGGGAAAGAACCTCGAATAGCTTAGGGTTTCGGAGAAACCCTAGAAATGAGAAAGGCTTGGAAGAAAGTCCGATCTAACTCAGATGAGGTCAGAAACAGGCTCAGAAGAACAAGAGCCACCGGAGCAAGGTCGGAGATGGCCGGAATCTTCGAATCGGTGAAGGTCTAAGTGAAGACCTTCGAGGTCTGGCCTCGATCCTTCGAGCATCAGGCATGCAAGAGCCGGAGGAGGTGAGTATAGGTCGTCCATGGCCTGAGAGGCCATGGATTCCGGTGAGTCGGAGGTTGAAGATGGGATGAGAGAGGCTAGAGTTTCAGGAACCTTCAAGAGAGTTTGAGAGATAGAGAGATGAGGAGTCTCGAAAGAATGAGACGGGGGAAGGGGGTAGGTGAGGGTTTAATTATGGAAAGGGGGATCTGGGTCGTTGATTTTATTTGATCAATGGCTCAGATTAATTCGGTACTAGGCCGGGTTAATTTAAGGATTGGGCTGGGGCGGATTTGGTTGGGTCTTGGGTTAATTGGGTTGGGGTTAAATTGAGGCTAAAATTGAAATCCGAATGGGCTATAATTGCAATGAAATGAGGATAAATGTTAAATAGCCAATTTTCCCTTTTTATTTTATATAAAATAGTTAAAACGATTTTAAAAGCAAATTAAAAGTACTGTCCCAATTAATAATATATCAATATCAATTTAAAAATATTGGAACCAATTTTACAATTATAAAATGCTATTAATCTTAAAGTAGGCTATAATTGCAATTATATGCAATTTAGCTTTTAAAATACCAAATAAATTTGTAAAAATATACAAAAACTATATTTTGGTATAAATATGGGAATAAAATAAATTATTCACCAAAACTGATGATTTTGGGAATAATTATGGATTTTGCACTACTAAAATAGACAATAAATTGATTTCAAAAATCTTAAAAATTAGGGAAAAAATACCAAAACTCTTGGGGAATGCTTATATGTGCATTTACATGTTATTTTGAAAGTATTTTGTATAAAAATACATAGGGAAAAATTGGGTATCAATAGCTGCCCTTCTTTACCCTGGAAGGATGAAATAGTTGTCGGGTAAGATAAGATGGCCAATTTTGACCGGAAGTGGCGATTTGAAAAGAGTTTTGACCGAGCTTAGGTTCCTGCACTGCCTACATATCCCTGGTCTCACAGGAATCAGGCCATATGTAGTTCAGGATCCATTGACGGAATATGCCGATGGAGATTTTCGAAAGGAACGGACGCGATGTTTATGTTGCGAAAGGTGGTTGAAATCTAATAGACTGTGGGAACCGGAGCGGGATCTCTCCTGCTGAGACGCTGTTGATAGTCGGTGCACCTGCAAGTGAGCAATACAAACATATATCGTGCATAAACTTAAACGTGATGCAAGTTCCCGTTGGACCATGAATGTTATCTTCGGACGGGTAGGATGATGTCCTCGGACCATGATGTCCTGGGCCATGAAGCGTATGATAAAGGATTCGCAGGCTATGAAATGACGTTCTCGGGCTATGAGAATGATGCCTCTGAACTATGATGTCTTTGAATAATGATATGCAAAAGATAAAATGGGGTCCTCAGGCCATGGCATGGCGTTCTCGAGCTATGCAAATGGTGCCTCCGAACAATGATGCCTTTGGACACTTTGGCAATCTTTCAGCCCATGAAATGCAGAAGGTGACGTTCTTTCAGCCCATGAAATGTAGGATTCGGTGATATTTCAGCCGATGCAAGACGTAAATAAAAGGTGGCGATATTTCGGCCATGCGAGAAAGATAAGGTGGCGATCTTTCAGCCGATGCAGGATGGAGACAGAGCTTAGTCTCGGAAGGCAGAAAGGTAGCCTTATGCAAAATGCAGAAAAATACAGGATGGAGACAATGCTTAGTCTCGGAAGGCAGAAAGGTAGCCTTATGCAAAATGCAAATGGAGACAGAGCTTAGTCTCGAAAGGAGGAAAGGTAGACTTATGCGATGCATATGGAGGTAGAGCTTAACCTCGGAAGGCAGAAAGGTAGCCTTATGCAATGCAGAGAAATGCAGATGGAGGTAGAGCTTAACCTCGGAAGGCAGAAAGGTAGCCTTATGCAATGCAGAGAAATGCAGGATGGAGACAATGCTTAGTCTCGGAAGGCAGAAAGGTAGCCTTATGCGATGCAGATGGAGGTAGAGCTTAACCTCGGAAGGCAGAAAGGTAGCCTTATGCGATGCAGATGGAGGTAGAGCTTAACCTCGGAAGGCAGAAAGGTAGCCTTATGCAATGCAGAGAAATGCAGATGGAGGTAGAGCTTAAGCTCGGAAGGCAGAAAGGTAGCCTTATGCAGTGCAAGAATGTAAAAGGACGATTAGTAGTAAGATCTCTTAGCTGATTACGACAATATGACTGCTGGGAAATTGTATACGGATAGCAATTGCGGATAAATGATGATTCTGAGAAGTTGTATTCTTGAGAGTGCATAAATATACCTAATGATATTGCGAATTGAGTGTCTGCATCCAAAGAAAAATCGTGAGTTCTGTAAGGGGAAAGGTTAGTTCGTCTTCCCCGGGCTCTTGATGTTGTGTGTTATTGGGGTAGTGTCGCTAAACAACAGCAATTCGGATAATAGTTATGCATGCTTTAGTAAATATAGCGTAAGTATATGATCGAAAATAGCTTTCTTTAGATGAACCAACGACTGCGACGTGGTTCAAGACATTGCAACCTCTTTTTCTCCGGAATTTTGAGGGTCCTCCTCAAAATTCTGCCCCAGTTTGCTGAGCGGACATTTCTGACGGCTGTGCTGAATGACTAAAAAAACATCTTTGGAGTTTTGAGGGTCCTCCTCAAAATTCTGCCCGAGTTTACTGGGCTGGCGATGCATGAACTAAAATTAACTTCGGAATTTTGAGGGTCCTCCTCAAAATTCTGCCCCAGTTCCAATAGCGGGGAGAAATGGAATTTTTATTAAATTATGACCGAACCCATAGGGCTGCCTACGTATCCCCTCTTAAACGGGAATCAGGTCAGGCGTAGTTCAAATTACATCATTAAGGGAATCATAAGTGGTTACACATAATATCGTTTCACTACATCTGAATTGATTGGCTTCGGCCAGACTTCTCCATCCATCTCTGCAAGAATAAGGGCTCATCCAGTTAGAACCCGGTGAACCATGTACGGACCCTGCCAATTGGGAGAGAACTTCCCCTTGGCTTCATCTTAATGTGAGAATATTTTCTTCAACACCAGCTGCCCCGGTGTAAACTTCCTTGGCTTAACCCTTTTGTTGAAGGCTCTGGACATTCTATTTTGATACAACTGACCGTGGCAAACCGCATTCATCCTTTTCCCATCTATAAGGGCTAACTGCTCGTAGCGACCTTTTACCCATTCTGCATCATCCAACTCTACTTCTTGTATGATCCTTAAGGAGGGAATTTCTATCTCGGCGGGGATGACCGCCTCTGTACCATAAACCAGCATGTAGGGAGTTGCTCCGGTCGATGTGCGGACTGTAGTGCGGTATCCCACTAAGGCGAATGATAACTTCTCATGCCATTGTTTGTGCCTTTCGACCATTTTCCTTAGTATCTTCTTGATATTCTTGTTGGCTGCTTCCACAGCTCCATTCATCTGAGGCTTGTAGGCTGTAGAGTTCTTGTGTTTGATCTTGAAAGTTTCACACATTGCTTTCATCAAGTCGCTATTGAGATTGGCACCATTATCGGTGATGATTGATTCCGGAACTCCGAATCGACAAACAATGTGGTCGCGGACGAAACCCGCCACAACCTTCTTAGTGACCGCCTTGTATGATGCTGCTTCAACCCATTTGGTAAAATAATTGATCGCCACTAAGATGAACCTGTGCCCATTTGATGCGGCAGGCTCGATAGGTCCGATAACATCCATTCCCCAAGCGGCGAATGGCCATGGTGAGCTTGTTGCAGTAAGCTCGTTTGGAGGTGCCTTTATCATATCTGCATGTATCTGATAGCGATGGCATTTGTGAACATACTGGATACAGTCTGTTTCCATAGTCATCCAAAATTACCCTGCTCAGAGTATCTCCTTTGCTAAGACAAAACCATTTATGTGCGGCCCGTAGGTCCATGCATGCACTTCGTCCAATAGCCTGGATGCTTCTTTTACTTCGACACACCTTAGTAAACCCAAATCGGGAGTCCTTCTATACAGGATTCCTCCACTGTGAAAAAAGTTGTTGGATAGCCTACGAAGTGTGCGCTTCTGAGTAGCGTTGGCAAGTCCTGGATATTCCCCTGTTGTCAAGTACTCCTTAATGTCATGGAACCATGGTTTTCCATCTGCTTCCTCCTCAACGTGGGCACAATAAACTGGTTGATCATGAATCTTTACTGGGATGTGATCAATGAAATTTGTATCTGGACGTTGGATCATGGACGACAAAGTAGCCAATGCATCAGCAAACTCGTTCTGGACTCTGGGGACGCGCTGAAATTCTGTCTTTGTGAACCTTTTCCTCAACTCCTGTGACGACCTCTTCTGGTATATCATCCACTTCTGAGTTCGTATCCGTTTGTTGCGTCGTCTCATTAAAAGTCACAATCGTTTGTTCATCGTCAAGGCAAGTAATAGTAATGATGTGTAAAATAAAGTGAATGATAGAAAAATAATAAGAGCGAGATATATAATAAACTGAAATGCTTCGATTAAATTCGTAATTGTTTTGAGTATCAGAGCTCTTTTCATAATTAAAGGCAATGCAGAAATAAAATCAGCTAGTAAAAAGTAAAGTGTGATGCATGGTGCTTTTGTTTAGCCTTGCTACCCCGAATCTTTCCGGGCCCTGGTGGTTCTGATTGACCAATTGCTGAGGCGCTCTCCTCAGTTCACAACTTGTATAGAAGGGCCTTCCTCCCCTTCCTCCTCAAAAATAACACAGCAGTCCATATCATCATCCTCCAGGAACAGATTCTTCATGGATGCCAATGCTTCATCTTCCCCCAACCCATATATAATATCTGCCGGCTAGAAAGTCTGCTCTAGGTGAGGTATCGGATGCTCCAGTGGGTAGTAGGGACCATGCCATGGTGGCGACCAGTGATTGAACTCCTCCCAAGTGTACTCATACCCCAAACCAAATGTAGTGCCATGTTTCTTCAGCTTGATGGGTTTGGCGATTCCCTGGAGGTTTTTGCCGAGTCCCTTTCCAAGTTTGTATCCACACCAATTCAGGATACTTTCAATCTTGTTATCCCACCATTTATCTTTGTCTACAGTGTTGACTCTTTCAATGTGGTGGTATGTTTCTCTGCCTATTCTCCTTCTGCCTCCAATCATCGGGATGGTCTGGTGACTATATATGGGGTTGCTACCATCGCCATGAATGATCACCTCTTGGTGATTCCATTCGAACTTCATTGTCTGACGTAGGGTTGATGCTACAGCTTCAGCGGCATGGATCCATGGTCGTCCCAACAACAAATTGTAGGATGATGGGACATCTATCACTTGAAAGTCAACGTCGAACCAGGTTGGCCCCATTTGCAAGCATAGGCTGATCTCTCCGATAGTAGACCTTTGGGACCCATCGAAGGCTTTGACATTGATGGCCCCATCTTTGATCTCGTGCAGGCTCTTTCCCAATGTTCTGAGAGTTACCAACGGACAGATGTTGAGGCTGGAGCCTCCATCGATCAAGACTCTACTGACGAAGTAATCCTCGCATTGCACGGTGATGTGTAGGGCCATGTTGTGACTCAGTCCTTCCGGCAGCAGTTCATCTTTGTGGAAGGTGATTTTGTGGCTTTCCAGTATTTGTCCTACCATATTTGCCATTTCTCCCCCCAGTTATGTTGTTGGGCACATAAGCTTCGCTCAATATCTTCATCAAGGCATTTTTGTGTGCGTCAGAGCTCTGTAGAAGAGCTAGGATGGAGATCTGTGTTGGTGTTTTGTTCAACTGCTCAACGACCAAATACTCCTTAGCTTGTATTTTCCTCCAAAGATCATCGAGACCAGTTTAAGTAGTCCTTCCCGAGACTTGCTTACTGGACTCAGCTAGGTGCCCTGGAGTGTAAACCCTGCCTGTTCTGGTCATACCCTGCGCAGCAATTGCTTCTCCCGTCTTGGTCTTTCCTTTCCTCCTTGCTTCAGCTGTGTAATCCCATGGTATGGCATTTGAGTGGAACGGTATTATGTCTGACATTGCTACAGGAATGGGTACCCTCGGTGGTAACACAACAACTTCAAAGAGTACAGGTGCCTTTGGAGCCCCAAACTCAACCTCAATTGACCCGGCCACCTTCGCAGAAGAAGGTGCTTCAATTCGAGAGGTATAGACATGTTGACTTCATTGCCCCTGGAGGGTTGGTTCTGTACAACAATTGGGTTAAGTGTAACTGCCGGTTTCTTTGGCTCATCATCCTTAGCAACCAATCCTATCGATCCCTTGGGGTCCCATTCATCTTCGATCTCGATCATGTGAATGTCCCCACCTCTGTGATCAGGCAGAGGGTTGTTGCAGACATTGGGAGTAGGCTCCTTTGCTACGATAACCTTATTGTCGATCAGAGTTTGAATCTTGTCCTTCAACGAGCGGCACTCTTCAATGGTATGTCCCTTCATGCCGGAGTGGTATGCACAGGTCTTATTAGGGTTGACCCAATGGGAAGGATTTTCTGGAGTTATGGCAGGGATAGGGGAGACGTAACCAGCAGCTTTAAGTTTCTCATACAGCTGGTCAATTGGCTCAGCGATGGCTGTATATTGTCATGGAGGTCTGCGGTCAAAATTTGGTCTGGGTCTAGGGAAATTTTGGCGAGTGGGAGGTGATTGGTAGTGAAGGGGTTGGGCATTATAAGCTTGGTAAACAGGTGCAGGTTGAGAGCATCTGGGTGAAGTGGGTTGATATGCGGGATGTGGAGATGATTGGTAAACGGGTGGTGGATTTTGGTAAGAGGGTGCGGGTGCTTGGTAATTCGGGATAGGCTGATATGTAAGTGGAGGTGACGAGTAATTGTGGTATTTTAGTGGTGATTTGGCTCCCTGTGCGACCATCACGGCATTGACATCCTTCTTGGACGTGCCACCAGACTGTAAAGCCTTGTTGGTGGCCTGTAATGCTTCAAGATTAGTAACCATACCATTCTTAATGCCTTCCTCAATTCTTTCTCCCAGCTTGATGATATCGGAGAATTTCTGGCCCTCGATCAACATCAACCTCTCATAATATTGTGCGTCCTGAGCCCGGACGAAGAATCTGTTCATTTGTTCCTTTTCTAGGGACGGCCCGACCTTAGCAGCCTCTGATCTCCAACGAGTAGCATACTCGCGGAATGTCTCGGTAGGCTTCGTCTTTAGATTCTGGATGTAGAATACTTTCGGTGCATTCTCTGTATTGAATCGGAACCTATCCATGAAATCTGATGCCATACCTACCCAGCTTGTCCATTTTTGGGGGTCCTGACTGATGTACCAAGATAAAGCATCCCCCTTGAGGCTTCTCATGAAGAGTTTCATACGGATTTTCTCATTCCTTCCGACTCCGACCAGCTTATCACAATATGTCCTCAAATGGACTCTGGGATCTCCCGTGCCATCGAACATTTCGAACTTGAGAGGTTTGTATCCCTCCAGAAGTTCAACATCTGGCTGAATGCAGAGGTCCTTATAATTCAGGCCCCCTATGCCTTTGTTTCCTTCCATTCCCTGGACTCGGCTGGTCAATTTCTTGAGTTCTGCTGCCAAGTTTCTGATAAGAGAGTCCTTGTCATCAGACTCAGGTGCACTTGAGATTGGTTGATTGTAGTGGGGTATGGTATCTACATAGATGGGAGTGTAGTGGGGTATGGTATCTACATAGATGGGAGTGTTGTGTGGGTGGTCGTTTGTGGTGTTCAGTGGTTCAGGAATGGGTAGTGGAGTGTGGCATGTGTTGCAATGTTGAGTATGAGTGGGTTGCATCTGTGGTTGTGGGGTGTTCTGTGGAGGTGCAGGATTTTGAGCATTTGAAAAGTTGACATCAGGAGCGGTGAGAGTGAATGATAAATTTGCCAAGTTTCGAACTTGATCCAGTTCTTCTTGGAACTTCAACAGTTTCTGCTCAAGTTGGGCAGCAGTTTCCTTAGCAACCGGGGTACCCTAAGGAATCTCAATTCTTTCAATTTCCTTTCTGGCGCTTGAATCTACCATTCTACCTTTGTTTTTGTTCCGGATAGGACTCGGAGGAGGAGGAGGGCCCTTGGATATCGTACTGTATGATGATGGTGCCAGAATGCACGAATTAACCTTTGGGGAGGGGAATAAAAATAAAGAAAAACAAAAAAGGTAACAAGTTAGTGCGGGTTATGAGAAGAAAATGTTGCAATATTTAAACACATTGTGCAAGAATATAAATCGCGTCCTAATTTGGGTGCCTCGTTGTGCCCGAGGTAGGCCTAGCGACAAATTATTTTGGGAACTTATAATGCTAAATGTCTCATTTTATTGATAAAAATAAGACGAGTTCACAACGATGCTAAATAACAGAAAATAAAATGTCACTAGTGGTCATTGGCCTTATTACATCATTAAAAGCAAAATAAAAAGACTCCTAACTACTTGGTCCCAGAAGGACCTTCCCCAGATTTGGCATCTTTATCCCCCTCGAACAGCTTCACCAGCTCGCGCAGTCCTAGCAGCAGATAAGCTTGGGCCAAATGTCCGCCTGCATTCCCTTCAGCGTTCCGACAATCTTCAATCCTCTTGAGGAACTTTCCTTCTAGCTCTACTATACCCCGCTCCAAATACCCTAGTCGTTTGTTGGCGCTGACAACCATATCCTTCCATTCCTCGATCAACTTTTGATGGGCTTCTTGTATTTCCCGATGCTCACTTTCACACTCTCGAATTCTCTTGCACAGTTGATTATACTTAACCCGTGCTTCAGCTTTCTCGTCGATGATTCTGTGTCCGTGAATGAACCCGGGCTGACCCATACCATTGTGATTATCTTCCAACCAACCCGAATAGTGCGGCACGCAACCAGCGTGATACCTGTCTGGCTCAATAGATTCTTTTCCCAAAACGAGCTTGCAATGCCACATGTGTTGAGCTTGGCATTTGTGAGGGCTATCATCGTCCTCGAAATCAGCCCTAAGTGACTCATTTTGTCGACCCTTGGTATGATTTGCTTCCTTCCAGCCTGTCTCATGGCTCGAAGGGGAACGTAGGGATAAGTTCCTCTTAGACCAATGAGTATGATAAATGGTGCATCTCGGGATCGAACAATGAATTCTTCCGTAAGGAACCATTCGACCATCCACTATACCTGGTCTTCTTTTAGATTCTCAAATAGCTCCACCCATCTTCCAACGTCTTCTGGCTGAGCGAACATGTTAGGCATATAATTCATACGCCTTGGCTGGTGGAAGGCAATGTGATCATCCCAGTCTCTGCGTAAGATCTCATGTCGGTATTCTCCTTTCTGGAGGTGCTCCATGAGCCAGAGCTGAAGTAATAAATTGCATCCCTCAAAATGACTGGCTTTTTGCTGACAGTTTTCCAGAGCCCGGTATATCTCAGCAACAATCATGGGCACTATATTGAAAGGCTGTCCGCCAATTCCTTCCATCAGAGTCTTGGTTACCATGGCTAGTCTAGTGTGGATCCTAGCCTTCTTCATAGGGAACACTATCATCCCCAGGAAACAAAACATGAATACGAAGACCCTTTTGTGAATATGCCCCAGTGAGGTGAGGGAAAATTCATCTGAGTAGGTGTGGTATGACTTGATATGGCCGTACCTCTCGTACAGATAGTCGAATGGGATGTAGGAGTCTTTCAAATAGGTCAAGTCTGGGTTCTTCTTCAGTCCTATCATCTTAAGGAAACCCCTACCCTTGTGATTCTCTGGCATAAGCAAACCCAGAGTCTCCCAAGGAATACCAACTAAGCCTCTTATTTCTTCAAGCAAAGGAGTCATTTCAAGGTCCCCGAAGCGGAACACGGACCTGTCACTATCCCAGAACAGAGTTGCAGCCTCTATGATTTTGATGTCAGGCTGGATTTTTAGAAGAGAAGGCAGATTCCCTAAGTATTTGCGGACGAGTGTCTGATTACTGGAGTGGAGATCTTCTCACCAATTCAGCAACCTTGGATGAATGTTGATTACCATGCCAAATCTGGGGACTTCATGCCTCATTTTCTACAAAACAAAGTGTTAGACCCCTACCCCGCCAGACTTGACTATTTAAATCGATAATTAGCATAAAAAGCATTTAGTTCTCCAAATAAATGCACAGAACATGTAGGTGTCCGTTTGGGTTTCAGGGAAACCCGATGGATTTTGGACAAGGCTATCTTAATGAGTAATTATGTGGACAACATAACTGACTCGACTAGGTTTGACCATGATGCATGCACAATTAGACAGAGTAAGGTTTCTATTGGGGTATTAAACAGGTACCTTTGAGCGGACAACTTAAGAGGGAAAGGCATGGAACCGTCGACTGCACCGCTGATCGACTGGTTTTACCACAAATACGCCTTTGTCGAATTTAAAGGGTGATAATATTGGAAGAGCCAACCACTCATTATAAGCGTTGCTATGGTATTTGTTTGGCACGCGTGGAATATGATGTTGAAGATGCAGTTTACAAGAATGAAACAAATTGACATGTATTTTCACGTTCATAAGATAAATGATTACAATAATTGCAGTAATTACAACAGTATTGAAATAAAGCAGTAAAGGAAAGCAGTTAAAGGAAAGAAAAGACATGAAGAGCCAAGTCAGTTTCGTAGTGAAAGAATAAAAGACAGTAAATAAAGCAATTAATGAGATAGTAAAGTCACAAGCAACATGCAGTGGTAAAAGCCTAAAGAAGATCCCCAGCAGAGTCGCCATATTGTCGACGCCCCCTTTTATAGTGCAGAAAATAAGTGAGAAAAGGTAAGGAAATAACATTGAAATCAATCTCCCTTTAGTTAAGGGATTCTGATTTAAACGGGTAAAAGCCAATTAAGGAAAGAAGTTTTGATTAAAACCTTTTCAAAGTAGCACAAAAGGGGTAAATACAGAGAAGTTATTAAAGGAAAAAATTCAATAGTACACGGCTTGGAAAAATAAGGAAAGGGAATCAATCAACAGTCAGTAGAATCAGAAATTGAGTTTTGGTATGAATGAACCCAACCAGAAAAGGTGAAGAAAGGTTTAATCAAAGAAAATCAGTAACAATCAATCAAACCCCATTAGAGGATTTCAGAATCAATCAATTAGTAGTTGGAAAAACCCCTTTTGAAGAAAGAATTCCTCATATATAAAGCACACAAACATGTCAAACAAGAAAGAACTGTCATGCTAATTAGAAAGAATCTAGTATAGAAAAGTTCAGAGTTATAAACAAAGAGGCTCAAATTCAGTACATAGACTCAAACTTAGTTTGAGAGAATCCAGGGTTCCATAATAGAACCCTAGTCCGAGCACGATATTAAATTTGCCAAAAACCCTAAATCCTAGGGTTTTCGACTCGAATCAGATGTAGAGACGAGAAGACAAATAACTGAAACAGGCTCAGAGGTCTTTTTCAGAGACTCATGAGAAAACAAACAGGTAAAATAGCAGGTTCGAAACAAACATAATGAAAAGCTGATTTGAAGCATAAAGAACATGTTTTAAGAAAAGCTTGGAACTTAAACAAGTTCAGAAGACAAAGAGGTAGTGTAAACTTAAGGAAACAGTAGATGAAACATGTTTAGAAAGAACAAAGTCCAGAAGAAGGCAAATAAGAACTAAGAGCTTAGTAGAAAATACAGTAAAGGAACACAGGGGTAAATGAACACATAAGATAAACGTGTGAAAGCATGATATAGAAACCAGTAGAAGAAAGAACAGAGCGCAATAGAAGAACATGCAAAATAAAGCAAACATAAAGATACGGGAGAAGAACATGCTAGGTAGAAAAGAGAACATACAAACATAACATAGACAGATTCACAAAAAAAAAGAGTCGGAAAATATTTTAAGATTTTTTCAGAAACCCTAAATCGAAGAGAAACAAATTTTGAAAGAAAAGATTGGGGAAAACGTTTCAAAACTCCAGTAGAACATAAATGTAGCATAGATATAAGAAAACAAACAGGAAAAGAACCTCGAATAGCTTAGGGTTTCGGAGAAACCCTAGAAATGAGAAAGGCTTGGAAGAAAGTCCGATCTAAGTCGGATGAGGTCAGAAACAGGCTCAGAAGAACAAGAGCCACCGGAGCAAGGTCGGAGATGGCCAGAATCTTCGAATCGGTGAAGGTCTGAGTGAAGACCTTCGAGGTATGGCCTCGATCCTTCGAGCATCAGGCATGCAAGAGCCGGAAGAGGTGAGTATAGGTCGTCCATGGCCTGAGAGGCCATGGATTCCAGTGAGTCGGAGGTTGAAGATGGGATGAGAGAGTCTAGAGTTTCAAGAACCTTTGAGAGAGTTTGAGAGATAGAGAGATGAGGAGTCTCGAAAGAATGAGACGGGGGGAAGGGGGTAGGTGAGGGTTTAATTATGGAAAGGGGGATCTGGGCCGTTTGATTTTATTTGATCAATGGCTCAGATTAATTCGGAACTGGGCCGGGTTAATTTAAGGATTGGGCTGGGTCGGATTTGGTTGGGTCTTGGGTTAATTGGGTTGGGGTTAAATTGAGGCTAAAATTGAAATTCGAATGGGCTATAATTGCAATGAAATGAGGCTAAATGTTAAATAGCCAGTTTTCTCTTTTTATTTTATATAAAATAGTTAAAACGATTTTAAAAGCAAATTAAAAGTACTGACCCAATTAATAATATATAAATATCAATTTAAAAATATTGGATCCAATTTTACAATTATAAAATGCTATTAATCTTAAAGTAGGCTATAATTGCAATTATATGCAATTTAGCTTCTAAAATACCAAATAAATTTGTAAAAATATACAAAAATTATCTTAACTATATTGTGGTAGAAATATGGGAATAAAATAAATTATTCACCAAAACTGATGATTTTGGGAATAATTATGGATTTTGCACTGCTAAAATAGACAATAAATTGATTTCAAAAATCTTCAAAATTAGGGAAAAAATACCAAAACTCTTGGGGCATGCTTATATGTGCATGTACATGATATTTTGAAAGTATTTTGTATAAAAATACATAGGGAAAAATTGGGATCAACTCTTGGATGACTGGGAAGGCGCCACCCCCGCCACCACCTAGCTTCCTAGATGCTGCCCTTACCCAAACTCCGGACACAATGCTAGATGATCCTCCATACTCTCCAGATCCACCCGCTTATCTCCAAGCTCATGATGCCCAATATTACCCCTCAGAGGTTGCCCACAGGGTCCCTACTCATACAAACAGGGCCCCAGGGATGAGCCTCATGTTGAAAATGAAAGGTTCACAGGAAGAAAAGGGAAAGATGGGGCACCTAGGAGGTTGAAAGGCATAGAACAGTCCTTAAAGAACAAGCAAGGAATGGGAGACCAAGGAAGCATGGCTTATAAAGAACTGTTTGTGTCCCCTAACGTTCGCCTGCCCGCGGGGTTTAAAGTGCCAAAATTTAATTTGTATGATGGGTGTGGGGATCTGGTAGCCCACATAAAGGTTTATTGCAGTGAAATGAGAGGTGTTGGAGAGAAAGATGACTTGATGATGGCGTATTTCAGTGAGAGCCTGACTGGGGCAGCTTTGGACTGGCATGCTCGTCAAGATGTTGGTAAGTGGCCTACATTGGGTGACATGGCTCAAGATTTTGTTCAAAACTTTCAATACAAATCAGGCGTTACCCCAGACCGCTCCTCCATATCTAGAATGGGAAAGAAGCCGGAGGAAAGCTTTAGAGAGTTTGGGCTCGGATGGAGGGAGCAGGCTGTTTGAGTCAATACCCCGGTTGGTGAAGAAGAAATGGTTGAGCTTTTCCTACAAGCCCAGGGGCCCACCTACTTCAGTCATTTGATCCCGGCCCTGGGGAAGCCTTTCAATGATGTGTTAAAAATTGGGGAGCTAGTAGAAGAGGGAATCAAGTCAGGCAAAATCATGAGTTATTCGAAAAACATTCACAACATCCCAATAAGCTTGGGTGGAAGAAAGATAAATAAAAAAGATGATTCAATGGGCTTTCCCGATCAACACTTCCAGCCTCGACATCGTCCCCGGGGATATCCTTATGCACCAGATGAGCCTCCCCAATGCCACTTCTCTCCACAGAACTCCCAAAGTCGTACATCACTCTCCCAGTACCCAGCTCTACAAAATGCCTATCTACCCCTACGAGTCTACCGAAACCCACTGGATCAGGTTTCCGGCCCAATCAAGCATTTAAGAACGAGAGGTTGCGGAAGAAGAAATTCTTCACTCCATTAGGAGAGTCATATGCAAGTCTGTTCCAGAGGCTACGGAAATTGGACATGTTGAAGTCGATCCAGATAAAAATGTCAAACCCTCTTCCAAAGAAGTTTGGTTTTTCTCAAAGGTGCGCATATTGCTCAAACGCCTCAGGGCATGACATAGAGAAGTGTTGGAATATGACGAATGTGATTCAGAAGCTTATTGATGCAGGCAACATTGTCGTGCAAAATCCAGACGCAGCAGACACTAGCCAAAGTCCGTCACCTGTGCATAATGAGACGCATATGGTGGGTATGATTTATTTTGAAAAGGAATGTGAGAATTTTTCTGGGATCCTAGGAAGTCCACGTGCTACGAAGCTTTCAGTGCTATCAGAGGTTGATCCTAAGAACGAGCAGGCAAAGGGAACCCAAAGTCAATCTATTAAGAACAATGTGATGGAGACTTGTGAAGGTCCTAGTATTGTTGATGCAGAAGTCAGTGGCTAAGATGTTGAGTTTGATGATTGGAAAGATGCTCTTTTCTTGGTTATCCAGGGAGGAGTTTTGGTGGTTTATTTTGTTGTCATTTCTGCTATCTAGGTTATTTCAGGGTTGTAATCCGGATATTGTCTTGTGACTCAAACCCTTCTATCCTTTTATTTTGCTTAGTTTGTTTGGTCATAATAGCTCGTTTAGTGTTGTCTAGCTTGTTCTAGGTTTGTAACCCCAGTTTAGTTTGTTTGTTTTGTTGTCCAAACCCTTTCACCATCTGTCTAATGCAATTTTCTGTTTTCTGTGATTTCTAGTCATTTTCGTTTAGTTCTCTTTTCTTTTTATAGTTCTTTTCCTGTTGACTCTAGTGACATGACATGCACGCGTAATTCTCAGCCTAGTTTTAAAAGTCAGTTTAATCACGAAGCAATGAAACAATGTTGAAGATTTAAGGACATTTGAGGGAAATAAGTAAAGGCATTTTGAGATTACTTCAAGCCCGAATTGTGTGAAAATAGGGCAGATAGAACATAAAGAAACACTATTGAAACGCATCCTGCCGGATCAGGTTGAAGCTAAAGGCAAGTTTGCCCCAAATTGGCAAGGGCCGTTCGGGGTAACAAGAGTGTTGTCCAATGGTGTTTTGTATTTAACATATGTAGAAGGCAAATGTGTGGATATGGTTATCAATTCTGATGCAGTTAAAAGATATTATGTATGATTTCTTTGGTTTGTTTAATTGTGTTGTTTATGTTTGGCATGCTTTGAAGATTGGAATGACGAAGACATTTTATTCTTCTATCTAAACACTTTATCCTTTGTTACCCCTTCGAGCCTTATTAATTTTCTTTCATATCCCTCTTTTGGAATCAGAAGTAGAGTTTAGAAATACAGATACAAAATTAAAAAAAAAAGAGAAAAGAGGAAAAGAGAAGAGAAAAAGAGAAAGAAAAATGGGAAAAGAGTAAAGAAAATAAAAAAAAAAGAAAAAAAAGAGAAAAAGAAAAAAGAGAGAGAAAAGTACAAAAACGAAGCAATTCCTATGTCATGAACTACGTTCGACCTGATTCCTTTTAAGGATACGTAGGCAACCTCACAGTTCGGTCCCATCAAAATAAAAATCCAAGAGTTCCCAAGCAAGAAACTGGGGCGGAAGTTGTGGTTGTTGTGAGAAATCTGATTCTGAAAGTTGTAATTTTGAACCCATGTGAATTGTTTTGAGCCTTTGATATCCTTTCTTTTTAACCCTATTCAAAAGCCCATGTTACGGTCCAAAGAAAGACCTTACGGTCAGTCTTCGAGAGATGTCAAGTCAAGCAAGGAGAGGTAATTTGTATCAGGGGCAACACTCTGGTCCAAGCGAAAAAATAATGAAAACGAGAGAGTCTTATTGGTGAAAACCCTCATGGGCACCGTAAGGCGATGAGAGTTGAGAGAAATAAAAAATGAGAGAGTCTTATTGGTTAAAACCCTAGCGGCCACCGTAAGGCGACGGTAAGTTGAGAGAAAGAACAAAATGAGAGAGGCTTGATGGTGAAAACCCTTCGGGCACTACAACTCGAATAAAGATTGTGAATCAGATTGGATAATTGGAGCATTGAAGCCCAGTTTCACGGTTTAGGGGTATAACAGGAGTTGAACATCAGACTTGCTCAACAGAATAGGCCACATGTACATGTCATGGTCATTAGAGTTGGTATCCGCATCTGATAGGTTTCTACTTTGTAGTTTTCTTATTAGGGATCATCTATTTCCTTTGTCCTTTACTCTGTTCCTTTTGTCTTGTTTACTTCCTCTTCTTGAGTCTGTTCGGTCAAAATAGGTGAGAAATGACTTCAAAATTTGCCACCAGCTTTCCAATTTCATAAAATGGGATCTGGCCAGCACATTAAAGTGGCATAAGTTAGGAAAGAACGACGTGCGCACTGAGTTGGTAACAATCAACATGCTTTGGGATTCATGTGAAATACAAAGGTTTGGTATATATCAATTCATGAACAATGCAACAGATAAAGGGTGTAGGGTGAACGGATCAAAGGTATTTTCTGTGATAAGATTGACAAAGAAAGTGGTTAACCAGGGACAAGCAAGGTCTTCCAAGCAAAAATTAAAGTTATCATGGCAAGTGAAGGAGCAATAGACCTCAAGGCCAAGGCCAGTGGTTTAAGTCAAGAAAGAACAGCATACGCACTAAGTGAGTGGCAATTGACGTGCTTTGGGATTCATGTGAGACACAAATGTTTGGTAAACGTCAGTTCATGAGCAATGCAACAGATAGAGGGTATTGGGTCTGAACGGGGAAGAGGTATTTTTTGTGATAAGGGTGACGGAGAAAGCGGTCAGTCAATAAACAAGCAAGGTCTTCAAGTGGAAATCAAAGCTATCATGGGAATTGAAGGAGAAATCGCTCTCAAAGTCAAGGCCACAAACCAACCACCATATTTTTAAACTGACAAGATTTTTCTTTGATTTGAAACAGGAGCAGAAAATTTTGATTGTTTCGGAGGAACCCTCTGTAAGGGGGAAAAGCAAGCAACAGACAGGTGACTTGTGATTTTCAGGACCCCCTGGATAATGGGATTTAATTTGAAATTCTCAGGACCCTCCTGGAAAATGGGACCTAGTTTAAAATTCAAAACAATCACGAGTAACAAAACCTAGCATAAATGTACCCCAAGGAATATAAGTTTGTTTCAAAGTTTGCATGTTTAAGATAGGATTCAATTAAGAGTTTTCAGGACCCTCATGAATAATGGGACCTAGCTTTAAAATTTCCATTGGATAACAAACTCAGCGTAAGTTCTGGTATAGGGTAATATAATTTAGCCGTAAAATAGTCACTCTTAAGATAAAACTGGATTTTGGATTTTCAGGACCCTCCTGGATGATGGGATGTAGCTTTAATACTTTCTTAGATAAACAAGATGTAGCGAAAGTAACACCTTCAGAAAGATATAACTTAGATTTAAAATTGTCGTTTAACTAAGAGTTGTCAGGACCCTCCTAGATAATGGGGTGTAGTTTTAAAATCGGCTTAGACAACAAGATGTAGCGAAAGTAATACCTTTAGGAGATATAATTTAGATTTAATACTGTCGTTTAACTAGGAGCTGTCAGGACCCTCCTGGATAATAGGACCTAGCTTTCAAATTCTTAGTAATATTTTATAATATGATTCAGTTTAACACTCACATATGTGCCCAGCTACCAAACTGGGGCAGAAGTTTTCTTTATTTTTGTCTATTTTGTTGAAATCAGGCGCCCACCTGGAGAGCAAGGGAATACATTTCAAGTTCAGCAATCAGGCGCCCACCTGGAGAATAAGGGAATACATTTCAAGTTCAGCAATCAGGCGTCCACCTGGAGAACAAGGGAATACATTTCAAGCTCAGCAATCAGGCGCCCACTTGGAGAACAAGGGAATATATTTCAAATTCAGCAATCAGGCGCCCACCCGGAGAACAAAGGAATACATTTCAAGTTCAGCAATCAGGCGCCCACCTGGAGAACAAGGGAATACATTTTAAAGTTCAGCAACTAGGCGCCCACCTGGAGAACAAGGGAATACATTTCAAGTTCAGCAATCAGGCGCACCTGGAAAACAAGGGAGTATAGTTCAAGTTTCAGCTTTCAAGTTCTTACTGATATTTGGTAACACGTCAAACCGAGGCAGAAAATTTTCTTTGTTTTGTCTACTTTATTGAAATCAGGGGCCCACCTGGAGAACAAGGGAATACATTTCAAGTTCAGCAATCAGGCGCCCAACTGGAGAACAAGGGAATACAATTCAAGTTCAGCAATCAGGAGCCCGCCTGGAGAACAAGGGAATACATTTCAAGTCAGCAGTCAGGAGCCCGCATGAAGAACAAGGGAATACATTTCAAGTCAGCAGTCAGGAGCCCGCCTGGAGAGTAGGGAATACATTTCAAGTTAGCAGTCAAGAGCCCGCCTGGAGAACAAGGGAATACATTTCAAGTCAGCAGTCAGGAGCCCACCTGGAGAGTAGGGAATACATTTCAAGTTAGCAGTCAGGAGCCCGCCTGGAGAACAAGGGAATACATTTCAAGTCAGGAGCCCGCCTGGAGAGCAAGGAATACATTTCAAGTTAGTAGTCAGGAGCCCGCCTGGAGAGCATGGGAATACATTTCAAGTTCAGCAGTCAGGAGCCCGCCTGGAGAGCAGGGAATACATTTCAAGTTAGCAGTCAGGAGCCCGCCTAGAGAGCATGGGAATACATTTCAAGTTCAGCAATCAGGATCCCACCTGGAGAGCAGGAAATATATTTCAAGTTAGCAGTCAGGAGCCCGCCTGGAGAGCATGGGAATACATTTCAAGTTCAGCAATCAGGAGCCCGCCTGGAGAGCAGGGAATACATTCAAGTTCAGTAGTCAGGCATCCACCTGGAGAAATAAAAAACATCTCAAAGTGTAGTTGGCAGTCAGGCATCCACATGGAGAAAGGAAAAACATCTCAGATTACAATTCAAGTCGGCAACAAGGGGATTCCACCGGGAGAATACAAGTCAACAAGGCAACAAGAACCACAAAAACAAGTTTGAAGATATAGATAGAATTTTGTAATGCATAGACCATAGTCTAGCTTTTTTTTTATCCGGGTGTAGTGAGGGATTCAGTAAGCAGTAGCAGCAGCAGTAGCAACAGTAAAATCACAGCTTCATGGTAGTCCTAGCTACCAAACTTTTCGAACTACACTGACCTGATTCTTTTATAGCCAAGGATATGTAGGCAACCTCGGAAGCAGGGTGCGGTCAAATCTTTTCAAAAAATGCTTCCCAACGGAGTGCTCAAACGGGCAAAAATCGCTCGTATCCGCTCACTTTATCTTTGCACGAAAACTCTTCGTGTTTCCGAGCAAAGAGGGGCAACTGTGAGCACGTAATTTTTGCCCTATATGAATTACTCCCACAAATTTAAAACAAAATAATTTTCCATTATTTGCAATTTTGTGGATTTTTGTGGCATTTTCTGTCAATTGTTTGCATTTTGTCTCTGCATTTTTACTTAATTAAATAAAAAATACCAAAATATCATGCATTGCATTTAGGATCTGTTTTTACATTTTTATAATTAACCAGTAATTATTTTTCTTATAGAAATTCAAAAATCACAAAAATAGCTCATTTTTACATTTTTTGTCTTTTAATTTTTAGCTTATTGATTTTTCTCTTTTAATTTAGAATTAAGTATTGTTTATAATTTTTATAATTAGTTAATTTCACACTTTTGGATAATTTAGGATTTTTAATTTGTAGGATTTTAATTAAAAGAAAAGGAAAAATTAGAAAATAAAAGAAAGAATTGAAAAAAAAGGGTTTGTCTTGTAAAATTGGGCCAATTCCTAAAGGCCCAAATTAATTTTAAACCCCAACCCAATTCCAATACCACTACTCAAATACTCATTCCCATTTACCCTACCCCTACATATAAAACATAATTAGAAAGCCTAAAGGGGGAGGAAGAAAAATCGATCAGACCCTAGGACCTCTTGAACAAAAAACGGCGCTCTCTCTCTTATTCTTTCAAGGATAACGCCTGAAGACTTTCTCCCAAAAAATGGAGTAATGGCTGGCTTTTTCATCTCCTCTCTCTTCTAAAGAGCCAGAAATAAACCCGCCCCTCTTGAACAAGAACCCAGCACACAAGATGAAATTTTCTTGAAACTTTAGGTTTAAGACTATACAAAGGCATCAATTGAAACCAACTTCATCTTCAGATCACTGTTTCATCTATTTTCTTTCAAAAAATTAAATTTGATTTCCGATTTGTTGTTGATTGCTGAAGTTTTGGCTGAGTTTCGTTCAAATTTGCTCATGGGCTTAGGAAATTGCTGTTTTAGCTGCTGTTGAGTATCCCGTTGAACATTTCGGGCTTTAGCTTTCTATTTCAACTTCATTTGGATAATTTTGAGCTGTATTTTTACTGTCGAGGTATGATTTTCAGTCTAAAACAATATAACTATTTCTAGCATTAACGTTGTGAAATCTGTATCCATGTGTTTACTTCAACACTTGTTGAGTGATTTTATGTGTTATTAGCTTGGGAATCTGTATCCATTTCAGCTTGGGATAGCAAGGCATCTCAGTTGCATTTTTACCACAGGGCTTTCTGTACTTTCCCGATGTAACTGGTTTTCACAGTAGTTTTTTTTTGTAAAACATGGCATAACTGATTACTAATACTATTCATTAATTCGTTGGTTTGGTTTCTTAAAAATGTGAATTTGATACTTTACTCTGGCAAGTGAAATAACCGTTGGTGTATTGGGACAAATCATTTTTAATACCCTTAAATTGAGTTGGTGGATGCATCAAAAGTAGACCATGACTGCAAGTTTTTTACTTCTCACTGCTGAAAGTTAGATGTCATTGCAAATTGCATTAAAATTCTACTGATTAAATGAGTAAGAGGTGAATACTAGTCAGAATCAAGGATTCATTTCTGTACAAGTAAGCCAAAAAAAGCCAACAGTATAGTCCTCCTCTTAACTTAGATGGACTATGAATTCTAGTAAAGTTTCTGCCTCATTTGTATATTCCTTTTACACCAAAAGTGAAGTAACATGAGATAAAATCTAACTTGATCCTGTGCACTGATTTTTGTTTCTCTTCAACGCATCTTGAAATAGTTAAACGGTTGACTTAACTTCTTGTTTTGTTGACCTTAAGGTTCTCCTGTAATTAGTAGTTAACTTAATCTCTTTCTCTTGTGCTTCTGGAGATATTTTCATGCATCTTTGCTGCTAAGTTTTGGACATGAAACACTACTTGTGCAATTTGTATTAGAACTTGTGCTGACATATCCCCATCACGTAATAAAGTTTAATGGTCATCAAAGCACTATAAATCTCTAATCAAATGTGCTTACTGTAAAAGAAATTTTTATTCGTTCTACTTTTCATCCATTGAAATATTTCACAGTTTCGTGTAAACTTCTTAGTATTGATTTAAAGTATTTTAATCCTTCATGTTAAATACAAAATTATGTTGTACTCGTAGGATCAATGGCCCTCACTTAATTAATTTTAATCCTTTAGAAATCGAGGTGTGCCATTTAGTTGAATTTCCATGGCCCTCGCAAAGTTGAAAGTGCGCAGTTGCTTTAAGCACGCCATTTTAAAATTACTTTCCTAAACTCAGGTGTGCATTTATGTGACCCAAATTCAAATCTCAACAACGTTAGATAAAATGTGTCGTGGATTGTGGGTGCATTTATGTGACATGGTTCAAGACATGTTTTAAATAATGTTGAATCTTCCTAAAAATATGTAAATAAAAGCGGTTATAAAGTTAAAATTGCACCATAGGCTAAAACATGTTTTAAAATCAGATAAATAGGCCAATTATAACAGTTGAGCGACTGTGCTAGAACCACGGAATCCAGGAATGTCTAACACCTTCTCCCGGATTAACAGAATCCTTACCCGAATTTCTGTGTTCGCGGACTGTAAAACAGAGTCAATCTTTTCCTCGACTCAGGATTTTAAACCGGTGACTTGGGACACCATAAATTATCCCAAGTGGCGACTCTGAATTCAATAATTAATCCCGTTTCGATTGTCACTTAAATTGGAAAAAACTCCATTATATACTACCCTTCCCCGAGGGTGTAGGTAAATAGGAGGTGTGACAGCTCTGGCGACTCTGCTAGGTAAACCGAGCTTGTTACATATGTAGTTAATATGAGGACCAGTGAGGGACTTGGTGAAAATATCTGCAAGCTGATCATTCGACTTCACAAACTTTGTAGCAATATCTCCCGAGAGTATCTTTTCTCTGACAAAGTGACAGTCAATCTCAATGTGTTTAGTTCTCTCATAGAATACTGGATTTGATGCAATATAAAGAGCAGCTTGATTATCACACACAAGTCCTATCTGACTAATCTCACCAAATTTCAACTCCTTGAGAAACTGTTTGATCCAAATTAGCTCACATGTCTCCATAGTTATTGCTCGATATTCTGCTTCGGCACTAGACTAAGAAACCATATTCTGTTTCTTGATCTTCCAAGACACAAAATTTCCTCCTACTAAGACACAATATCCAGATGTAGAACGTCTATCAAAAGGTGATCCTACCCAATCAGCATCTGAGTATCCAACGATCTGCTCATGGCCTCGATCCTCAAACAATAAACCTTTTCTTGGAGCTGATTTTATATACCGAAGAATGCAAACAACTGCATCTCAATGACTAACACATGGAGAATCCATAAACTAACTCACAACACTCGCAGGAAAGGAAATGTCAGGTCTTGTCATTGTAAGGTAATTTAATTTACCAACCAACTGCCTATATCTTGCAGGATCGCTAAGAGGCTCCCCCTGTCCTAGCAGAAGTTTAGAATTCGGATCCATCGGAGTGTCAACATGTCTACAACCTGTCATTGTCTCCTCAAGAATATCTAAGGCGTACTTCCGTTGTGAGATCACAATACCTGAGCTAGACTGAGCGACCTCGATACCCAGAAAATACTTTAGTTTGCCCAGGTCCTTAGTCTGAAAGTGTTGAGAGAGATGTTGCTTCAATTTAGTAATACCATCCTGATCATTGCCGGTAATAACAATATCATCAACACAGACCACCAAATAAATACAGAGACTCGAAGTAGAGTGCCGATAAAACATAGAGTGATCAGCTTCACTCCGAGTCATGCCAAACTCCTGGATAACTGTGCTGAACTTACCAAACAAGCTCGAGGAAACTGCTTTAGACCATAAAGTGATCGGCGCAAGCAACATACAAGGCCACGAGACTCCCCCTTAGCAACAAACCCAGGTGGTTACTCCATATAAACTTCATCTTCAAGGTCACCATGTAAAAAGGCATTCTTAATGTCCATCTGATAGAGATGCCAATGGAGAACATCAGCCATGGATAGAAAAAGGCGGACTGATGCTACCTTAGCCATGGGAGAGAAGGTATCGCTGTAATCAAGCCCAAATATCTGAGTATATCCCTTGGCAACAAGACGGGCCTTAAGGCGATCAATCTTGCCATCCGAACCAACCTTGACTGCATATATCCAATGACAACCAACAGTAGATTTACCTAAAGGAAGAGAAACGAGCTCCCAAGTACCACTCGTATGTAAAGCTGACATCTCGTCAGTCATAGCCTGTCGCTATCCTGGATGAGACAATGCTTCCCCTGTAGACTTAGGGGTGAAAACAGAGGACAAAGAAGATATAAAAGCATAATAGAGTGATGATAAACGATGATAACTTAAACCGACATAATAGGGATTAGGATTAAGGGTGGTCTGTATACCTTTTCGAAGTGCAATCGGTGTGCTAGGAAGAGACAAGTACGCAGTAGGAGCAGAGTTAGGTGCAGGACATGAGTCAGCTGGACCTGATGTTGGGTGCGGACGACGATGATATGTTAAGAGTGGTGTTCCTGTGGTGGGGAGTCTAGGAGGAGCCACACTAGACTCCCCAACGGTTGGAATAGGTAAGACTTCTGTGGCAGAAGGTGAATGGGGAGCTATAGTAAACTCCTTAAAGGTCGGTATAGGTAAGACCTCAGATATATCAAGATGGTAAGAATGTTCAGAAGAGGTAAAGAAAGGTTTAGACTAAAAAAATGTGACGTCAGATGACATAAAGTGCCTACGAAGATCAGGTGAGTAACAACGATATCCCTTCTGAACACGAGAATAACAAAGGAAGACACACTTGAGAGCACGGGGAGCTAACTTATTTTTCCCAGGGGCTAAGTTATGAACGAAACAAGTGCTCCCAAAAACACGAGGGGGAACAGAGTATAAGGGTGACTGGAGAAACAATACTGCATATGGAATATGATTCTGGATGGGAGATGAAGGCATCCGATTAACCAAATAACAAGTTGTGAGAACTGCATCGCCCCAAAAATGAGATTCAATGAGAAGTGTGCGAGCAGTCTTAATGATGTGCCTATTATTTCTCTCTACAACCCTATTTTGCTGAGAGGTATAAGGACAAGAGGTTTGATGAATAATTCTTTGGAAAGTCATAAACTGCTGAAATTGAGAGGATAAATATTCTAAGGCATTATCACTGCGAAACGTGCGAATAAAAACACCAAATTGATTTTTAATTTTAGCACAAAAATTCTGGAATATAAAAAACAACTCAGAACGATTTTTCATTAAGAAAATCCAAGTACATCTTGAATGATCATCAATGAAACTAACAAAATAACGAAATCCCAAGGTTGAACTGACTCTACTAGGACCCCATATATCAGAATGAACTAAAAAAATAGACTCTGCATGACTCTCAATACTACGAGGAAAGGAGGCTCAGGTATGTTTCCTGAGCTGACATGACTCACACTCTAATGTAGATAAACTAGACAAACTAGGCACCATCTTCTGAAGCTTGGATAAGCTTGGATGTCCTAAATGTCTGTGAATTAAGTCCGGAGGATCTGTAACTAGACATGCCTTGGAAGAATTGAGTGAGTTAAGGTAGTAAAGGCCTTCTGATTCAAGTCTTGTTCCAATTGTCTGTCCCGTAATGCGATCCTACATAATAAAAGAATCATCAATAAAATATATACCACAATGGAGGGCACGAGTCAAACGACTAACATATGCAAGATTAAAAGGACAGTCAGGGACATAAAGAACAGAATCTAGAGTGATAGAGGGTAGGGGATTCGCTTGTCTAACTCCTTTTACTTTACTTTGAGACCCATCGGCTAAAGTAATAGTGGGAAGTAAGGGTGCCTAACGGGTGGGACGGGACGGGCTGGGTAGGAAAAATTTTGAACCGTACGGGTTTGGAACCGGGCCGGTTATGGGTTAGGGGTTACCGGGCTTAACGGGTTCGGGTTCATCCGGGTAAAAAATAAATCGTAAGGGTTACGGGTCCAAGGGGCCGGGCCGGGTCGGGTTAGTATTTTTTTATTTTTTTGTGTGTTTTGTATAACTATTGTAATCATATTAATATAAAGTAAAATATAAAGAATACAATGAAGATGTAAAAAAATTGCACTTGTAAATTGCAAGTGCTACATTTATTTCAAAATTCAAACTTACAAATTGAAATATTTACATTTAATAACAAGTAAATTAACGAAAAAAGTAAATTCACAGGTTTTGCATTGCCTTAGACTCTAAAACCTTAAAAAATAATTGAAATCTAGCCTTTAAACCGATCTGGTCCGGGCTGGGCCAGGCTGGGCCAGGCCGGTTAACCGATTCTACAGGAATTTTGGTTGACCAGGTTTGACCAGTCCGGTTAACCGGTAGGATTTAAGTAAACGGACCAACCCCCCTACCCCTTTAACCCAGCCCCACCCGGCCCCCTTGTACCGGTCCGGGCCGGTTCCAGTTTTAACCGGTCTGGGCCGGTCCGGAAACAGGCTGACCCGGCCCATTAGACACCCATAGTGGGAAGAGACTGTGAATACACAATATTTGACAAAAGTGATTTATTACTAGAGATATGATCAGAAGCACAAGAGTACTAGACTGGGAAACATAAGCAAAAGAATTACCAGCAACAGAAGTATCAGTTTGAGCAATAGAGGCTACTTGTGGAGTTGTCTGCTTATTTGCTCGATACTGAAGGAACTCATTATACTCCCCTTCAGATAAAGAAAAAACCTGGTTACCTGTAGTCTCGGTCTGAGCAACATAATCATTTTTTAGTGTGTCCAAGTTTATGACAATAAGAGCACTTGGGTCTAGATCTTCCAAAACGACCTCTTCCTCGTCTATTCTCCATAGTTTGAGATGCCCGATTGTCCACTAACTGGGATACGAGAACAGATGAGTCAAGTGTCTATGATGAGCTCACTGGGTGACTTGGTGCTGCAGCAAGGCGAAGTAATCGAGAGAATAATTCATCAACTGTGGGGAAAGTCGAACTAGCTAAAATCTGGTCACGTACTGAATCAAGGTCATTAGGGAGTCCAGCGAGTGTAAGAACTAGAAACATCTTCTGTCGTTGCTCTTGTTGCTTTTCAATACTAGCAGAAACTGGCATCAACGTTTCAAATTCTTCCATGACTGCCTGTACTTGTCCCAAGTAAGTAGACATATCCAATTCCTGTTTCTTCAAGCTTGTCATTCGCGATATTACATCATAGAAACGAGATATGTCATTAGTGTATAAATTACGAGCCTTTTCCCAAACTAAATAATATGTCTGGAATGGACGAAACAAGGGCATCAACTTGGAATCAATAGATCGTCACAGGATACTACATAACTGAGCATCGACCTTCTCCCAAAGTGTTTTGGCCTTTTCATCACCTTCGCTAGTCTTTTTTGTTAAATGATCTTGAACTCATTGACCTTTACACCACAACTTGATAGATGAAGCCCAAGCTAAGTAGTTTGAACTTTCCATTAAAGGTTCTAATGTAATCATAACATCGGAACTGCCAGAACCCGAGTTTTTAGACCCGAAAGCATCGACTCCCAAAGACATCGTTGGATTGAAGTGAGGTCTATAAAATTGTCACCAAATAACAGAAAGAATCAATTGAAAATTCGCTGAAATAGATGAAGGAGACACTGTTTTTGCCAGAAAATTACTGTAGCTGTTGGAAAAAATTAGTGTAGTCGCCGGAAAACTCAAAGTGGTCAGAATCAAACGAAAACAGTATGGGTGGGGTCGGAATTGGTACACGAACCAACTGTTCTGAAGAAATTTTTTCAAAAAATGACCGGAGGATGCTGCACACGCCGGCGCGTGAGCTTCTAGTGGCGTGTAGGGGCGCGTTGGGAGGCTGTTGCCGGAGATTTTTATGGGTTTCGGTCACCGGACAGTGGTGACTCTTGTGGTAGTATTGAATTTTACACAACACTAAAAGAGACAACGCAGACGCAAACAATCTTGAAAAGTCACCAGAAAAAAAGCTTCCGGTGACTGATCTCTCTTCCCGGAATTGCTGGAATTTATGCACAGCGATAAATCTCTCACAGTTGTTCTGATACCATGTGAGAAAGCACGGGAGAAAATATTATTGATATTATTCTCATATGTTAAACATGATACAATGAACCCTATATATATAACATGTCTTACTCCTAATATATATAGGATTAGGGTTATTTACTAGTATTTACATAACTATTCTAACAGCTATGAAGTGCTATGAAGTCCAATTCCTACGTGTATTGTGATAAAGTGTCCAATAACAACTCTAAGACTATTTTGAATTCTAAGTGAAATACGTTTTACTGAATAGCCTTCTCCAACCTCTACAAATTATGCCTTCCTTGAAAGTGGCATATCGATTGGCATTGAAGTATTTTCTTACTATTACTTTAAGTCTAGTCTTCAAAAGTTTAAAGACGCTGACAAGTCTTAAAGTATAGGGCATTTGTAAGTATATAAATTTTATTAAAATTAAATTCATAATAATTTGAATTATCTTTTAAATTCAAGATATATTAGTCCAAATAAATACTATGGGCTAATACAACTGAATTAATTATATAAGTCTAATATATATATATAGATTAAATAAATAAGTCTTAATCCATTGGGTTAGCCCATTTAATTGGGCTAAGGTGATGAGCCCACTTCATTAAGCCCAAGATGTCATCTTCCTAGAGGCCTAGTTTAGTGTCACGTGTCAAATGACGTTGCATGCCAAGTCAAACAGAAGAGATAGTGAAATTATGTCATGTGTCAAAATGACAAGGCATGTCAAATCAAATTAAAAGACCAATGAAATCACGCCACATGTGCAAGTGACATGTTCTGGCCATCAAATGCGGCGATGTCACACTTCAATTTGATTGGTCGGAAAGAGTTTGTTCTTATCACAACTCCTCCCTTCCACAACTATAAATAGGGGTCTTCATAACTCAGAGAAGACACAAGAAGTTATAATAAGAAGCAAGAAAGAGCTCGTGAATCAAACACTGCAAATTTCTCCACAAGTTTCAAGCTTCAAGCAATCAAGTTCAAGTTCAAGCTCAAGTACGAAGAACAAATCACGCTCAAGCTCAAGAACGAAGAACAAATCAACATTCAAGGAGTAAGAGTTCAAATCAAAGTTCGTGCTAGTTGAATTCAAGATCATCGTTCGTGACGACAAATATAGATTAAAGATCAAGCTCAAAGGCCCTTGAATTTATTTAATATTGGAAGGAAGAATCAGAGGATTCATATAGATTGTACACTCAAATATTCGAAATAAAATACTACGATTATTGTAATATTTTGGGAAATTACCAGCTATGTCCATTTATAAGTAGCTCATTACAAAAATTGGTCAATTGATAAAATATTACTAATATTAGCCAAATTAGCCAATTAGCTATTTGTAGCAAAAAAATATCAAATTTTTGCTTTGTTTTGAGTGGGTGTTATTAGAATAGATTGGGCACAACTTAAGGAGCTTGAATCTCAGTTTTGGGATGATTTGGTGAAGTTTTGAGGTTGTTTGAATTGAAAATTCAAAGTAAAAGCTGAACATGAAAAAAAAATGATGTGTATCACACTGTGTATCACATATGTATCATATTTGTATCAATTGTGTATCACATGTATATCCATGTATACCTGTGTGTGAGATACATGCGTGACACATGTTTGATACATGTGTCGCAGAACTTTTTTGAACTCGATTTAATTAAGAATTTTGATACAAAACCAATCCAAATCACCTCCAATCTTCCTCAAATTTTGCATATTGACGTATCTATATATTTTCAATGAATTTCAACTATACCCATTGAAAAAGTTCCTTTTTTTGTTTAGATTTTTGGAATATTGTATAGATTTTTGTATTTCATCACCTTATTTGCTACCTCGTCCATGAAATTTCATTTCCGTCTTGTATCTAATGTTGTTAATCACGCTTAAAAATATAGAAAATGATTTTTACATGTGATTCTTTGATAGAAAGAACCCTATTATTTGGTTTTCAATTTTTGTTGGCTAGTTTTGATAAGTCTATGACTAATGGCTAGAGATTGGTAAGTTGAGATTTATTTGGGACATTTGTGTAAGTTTCCCTAATATTTTTTGGTCTTGATTTTATTTTCTTGACGCAATTTATTGTCCAAAAAGTCGAAGAGAAAGAAAAGCAAAGAAGGAACCTACAATTACTAGCGATGACTCATAGAAAATCACGAAGGATGATGCATTTTTATTTTGTAGCTTGCAAATTAATTATTTTTTCCTTTACCAGGTAGAATACAAAGAGCAAGAATAAAAATTCGGGCTAAGAATAAAATCTTCTGATCTTTAAGTTGTTTAACTTTTAGAATGTAATAAATATAGTGAGACCTCTCTATAACAATCTCCTTATATAACAATACTTCTTTGTAAAAGCCAAATTTTTCAGGAACCAAATCTCATATTGTATTATAATATATGTTTTCTATAATAACAATTCGCTATAACATCCAAAATTATCCGGAACAAATGAGGTTGTTATAGAGAGGTTTGCCTGTAGTATATATTTTTTTTGGTATTATATTAAGGACTTGTTTAGCAATTCTAATTTTAATTTGGAAAGATTTTCTAGGCTTACCCAAAATAGAAACTTGGCCAATGCCTCCCAGAACAAAGAGCTTACGCCTCCCGATACTTTCACCCTCTGATTGCCCCAATGCATTTTTACTATGTTTCACCTCGGGGCAATCCCTAAAAGCGCGTTTTAAAATACTTATTGAATTATTCACACAAGACGAGAACTGATGCAACTGTTATTATTTTCTGTCCTTGGTGCCTAAAATGCTTTCTTATGATAATAAGAAAACTTTAAACAACTTATATTTGTAATTAGCCAACAATAAAGTGGAAAACTGAATCATTTTAATATCAATATGAAAGTAAACCAAAATCTTCACATTTGCCGAGAACATCTAATTTGCAAACACATTTATGACCTAAAATATTCATCCTTATTCAGTTTTTTTTTTTGCTCAAAATTTTGCTTGCTTTTGACATCAGCATAACTTATTTACGTCAGTCACAGCTTATTAGACAATCATTATTTGTGCTAGACTAACCTAGAAATTTCTTCAAGTATGTGCTGATGGCATGGCCTACATTCTTTTAATGAGCTGAATAGACTTGCTTCTGTGATCGATCGGGCTATGCAATTTTACTCTTTCTAGATTTGAGATTGAAAGTTTTCAAAGAAAAACAAGCCCTTCTTATACTTTGTCTATGTCAAAGAAATATCGGGATATATGTATTTGTAAAAATCTAAAAGGTTAAGCTTGAATAAATGAGAACAAAAAGATAAAATATCAAAATTGCAAAGATTAGATTTGGAAATGTGATATACGTATTGGAATTATAAGAAGTTAAGCTTCTAGAAAATGTGAAATCTATATGTACAATCTAAATTATTGGAAGTTTCAACTCAAGTTTGTATTTTATTTTAAGTTCAAAAAAAAACTAATGGTGTAAAAATCCACAAGTGCCTCATGAATGTCGGAGGGTAGTATATATATAATGCTCTTTCAAAGATATATAGTGGTTCTACCTCAAATTGCAGATTAGTATAAATGCGATCATCCATGTTCCAATTGTTTAGTGCAAATTCTATCGTCATGAAACTTTTTTCAATGTTGATCTGCCTTTGTAGTGAATTTAAGTTAAAGAAACATCAGAAGCCAGCAACCTGCTCCTCAAATATGAATTGCATCCAACATTTTTAAACAAAAAGAAAGTTTGTTTGATATACTGGGATTGATCAGTGTTGAAGAGTAATTTAAAGTTGCAGTGGAAAACTATAATGGTTTGGAATTCGATATTTGCTAGTTTATTTAACTCATGTCTAGTTGGAATTTGTAGTCAAAATTATATAGGAATATTTCTAACACATGTCTAGCTGAATTCCATGTCATTGAAAGAGTACAATAATAATAGTAGTACAATCAAACATCTCTATAACAGCCTCGTTTGTTCTGAATATTTTTGGATGTTATAGCAAAGTGTTATGTTATGTCTAGAACATATATTATAACATAACATAAAAATTAGTTCTGCAAAAGTTTAACTTTTATAGTGAGGTGTTATTATATAGAAATACTATTATAGGGAAATTTCACTGTAATAGGTAATGGAAGAGACTACACGTCCATTAAAACATGTCCCACGTCGTCTTTCTTTGCATATTTACATCTTTGTACAAATATGTTAATTGATTTGGAGGGTAACAAAGCCATTTAGCTTTTGAAGGATATATTAATAATTTAATTTTTCACTTAAGTCTTATGTATATATACTGAGAGAGTATGAATTATGATATGAGAGATAGAAGGGGAGAGAGAGAGAGAGAGAGAGAGAGAGATCCTAGTTTAACTCGTATTCATAGCTCCATGACATTTTGTTGTGGTCTGTTGGTAGGTAGTGCCTAAAAGAATGACTACCTGTGATTCTCTATAACAAAGGAGGCCCTCTACAAAATTAGCCTCTTATTTCAAACTGATTTAAACTGGCTATTATAAATAGCTTTCTTGCTAGTTAGCAGACCTCACTTAAATAACACAAACTTATTACCCAAAAAATAAAAATAAAACAAACTTAGTACCCAAAAAAAAAAAAGGACCAATTATGTTGTACCCACATCTTCCTCTTACCCTATTCTTCTGTTTCTGCCTGTTTTTCTCGTTTTCATATGCTCATTACAAGCCCCATTGTGATTGTTCCTCTGCTCATAACAATAGCCATGAAAACATTCCCACTAACCCTGGTGGTAATTCTTCTCCTGCTCATAACAATACCCATGAAAATATTCCAACCAAGCCTGGAAATTCTTTCCCTCCTCAAAACAACAGCCATGAAAATATTCCAACCAAGCCTGGAAATTCTTTCCCTCCTCAAAACAACAGCCATGAAAATATTCCAACCAAGCCTGGAAATTCTTTCCCTGGTCATAACAATACCCATGAAAATATTCCAACCAAGCCTGGAAATTCTTCCCCTGTTCAAAACAACAGCCATGAAATTCCCAGTAACTCTTCCCCTCCTCAAAATAACAGCCATGAAATTCCAACCAAGCCTGGTAATTCATTCCCAGCTCATAATAACAGCCATGAATTTCCCACCAACCCTGGTAATTCTTCCCTTGCTCATGTTATATATCACTGGGCTTGTCGCCCGGCGCAACGCAATAATAAGTCTGAATTCTTAATTTCCTATCAATCTTTGAGACACTATCCAGTTTGCAAATGTTATTACCAATCTTAAATAAATGTTTTCTCTTCGGAAAGTATTTTCCACTCTCCAACCAAATACCAGAAAGTATTTTTCCACAAAAAAAGGGTCAATTACCCGATAATATTTTCTAGAAAATGACTTATGTCATAGAAAACACACCCTAAAGACTACGTATTTTTAGTTTCTTAAAATTTAGTTTTAATTTAAATTTAAATTCAGGGCAATGTCTGTATTTTCACAAACAATATAAGGGCAATGTCTCTTTAAGAAAGTTGTTTCATGACTTGAAGTTTTTATCTGACATACAATTATTTTATTTTATAACAGGTAACTCTTCCCCTGCTCAAGATACTTCCACTAAGCATAATAACTATATAGGATGCTTCCACAAGGTCTATGCTTTTGGAGATTCCTACACTGATACCGGAAATGCTAAATTAGTGGGTGGTCTCAAGGTAAATTTCACTCAAAGCACGAGCATTTCAGCAAAATCGAAGAATGGCTTATGTGATGGGCATTTGGTGGTAGATTTTCTATGTGATGCTCTTAATCTACCACATTTGCCACCCTTCCAAAGTACCTCTATAAATTTCACATCTGGGGTCAATTTTGCAATAGCTGGATCAACAATTCTTCCCAAAGAGAAATTCTCGATGCAAAATATTACTAACCTATTTTGGAAAGGAATACCCTTGAACTTTCAAACTCAGATCGATTGGTTCAATAAGTTGAAGCAGCAGATGGGATGTACAGATAAAAGTGGAAAAAGTTGCAAGCCTGAATTGGAGAATGCTCTCTTCTGGATAGGCTCTGTTGGTGTTAGTGACTATGCTCGTATACAAGGGTCCTCTTTACCTACACGTTGGCTCACACAACAGTCTGTCGATCAAGTTAGCAAACTAATCGAGGTATGCACATGAAAAGTGTTTCACTTAAAGCTTTGACATAGTACTACTTATGCATTCGTATTAAAGTCTGTTTGGTCAAACTTTCAAATCTGCTCATTTTGAAAGGTGCTTTTTGTCAAATGCTGTTTTAGAAAAAGTAGTAGTTTGTGTTTGGCCAAATCATTTGAAATGCGCTTTATAAGAACAATTTGTTTTGGCCAATCTTTACAAAAGTGATTTTGAGTGTGAAATTACAAAGTGATAAAGCTAAGATTCACTTTACAATTACTATTAATATAATAGATGAATGATTTAAAATGTTTATTATGAGAGACTTTAATTAAAAAAATTATTTCATTTAATTAAAATGTAAAAATTAAAATCACATAGAGAAGGAACAAGTTCATGAGATTTTGGTCATATATGTATTGTTGGAAACGTATGAGGTTAGATTTTGTTTGTATTATGGAGATAGTAAATATAAATTTATGGTAAAGGTTTTTTTTTTTTTTTTGACTAAACAGACTTTCTATTAATCAGAAAATATCTTTACAAAGCCAGGTAAATGCAGACCATTTACCTCCAAAATTCAGCTACACTAGGAGTCTAAGCTAAGTATACAATATAACTACTCCTATCATCAGGTCACTACAATTCCAAACATCAAAGTATATAAGTAATACAGTAGCTAAGCTAAGGATAGCAAGTATATTGTCCTCGACATGAGACGTATGGTAAAGGTATTTTTGTCCTTAAGAAAAATTAAAAAATCAACTTATGTTTTTAATGTTCAAGACAAAACTACTTGTTTCTTCCCCGCAGCAGAAAACAATTTCTGGTACTACTCAAAAGCATTTTTTCTCATAAGCTTGACCAAACACCTTAACTTTCCAAAATAAGCATTTTTTAAAGAATAATAGCAGCACAGATATCTGACATCACAGCAATGCTAAGTAGACAGTGTTAATATGTATAGGCATTGCTGGGAAGCGGAGCAAAGTACATCGTAGTTCAAGGCTTACCACCAATAGGATGCCTCCCACTACATATCTCATTATGTCCACTGAAAGCTGCACTTGATCATATGGGATGTGCAGCAGCTGTCAACACAGCAGTAATGGTCCACAACCAGATCCTGCAAAGGAGATTGGAAAGATTCCGTAGATTAAATCCTAATTGTCATATCTTATATGCTGATTACTGGAATGCATATCTAACAATTATGATGAACTTAAAGAAGTACCAATTTGAGGAAGCCTTCAAACCTTGCTGTGGAGCTACAGGAGGACCACTCAACTTCAACTTGCATTCGTTGTGTGGCTCACCTGGTACTGTCAGCTGCAACAATCCTAGCAAATTTATCAGCTGGGATGGTATCCATCTTACAGAAGCAATGAATCAGAAAGTCACTGATCTTTTCCTCAATCAAGGCTTCTGTCAACCATCTTTTAGCGAGCTGGTCAAAAGTAGGAGCGGGATGTAGATGGACTCAATGTAAGTTAGCAAATAATACCGCTCCGGACCAATCCAGAGAGCGAGATAATAATAGGAGTTATTCTCAGAGATGTTTCTTCCATTGCAAGAACGAGAAACTTTACAATAGGCAGATTACCTCTTTTATCATTAGCAGATAGACAACATTTGTGGAGTACAATAAATGTTTTCAACCAAGCTGACATTGTAAATGCACATGTAATGTCATGTACCAGTTGATATATGTGGTAATTTAATGAAGGATTGAAAATATACTCTTCCTTTGCTGAGCGTTTCAATAGCTTTTTGTGGCTTCACCTGTTAATAGGCTAGACACCCCAGAAAACTGCTCCTACACCAAAAATGCAAGTTTTGTAAAGATTTTTACTTTACAAAAGAAGAATGCTACTTTATCCCATCAAAACATCTTCTATTCCTCTCAAGAGAAATGGTCCACATGATGCATAAGGGGATGGACCTCCAAACTTGCTTTAGTCTTTTATCAATTCTTTGTCCTTGCCAATCTGATAGTAAGCATTTGATATTCTGTGGCATCACCCAGTCAACACCAAAGATGTTTAAATGGCTGATAGATTCTTTGTCCGTTTTCACACAAGTAACATCTGCTGCAAATAGAGAATCCTCTTCTCTGCAAATTGTCTTGGCAAAGACATGCTCCCTCGACAGCATTCCACTCAAAGCAGGGCATTTTGGTGTATTGTTTTGTCCTCCATGTCATCTTCCAATGCCAATTGTTGTTCCAGTTACTATCGAGCTTTTGGAGAAGATTGTAGAAACGTTTAATAGAGAAGAAGCCACTGCTGCTAGCAAGCCAAGTTTGAGATTTCATTCATCATGTTGTCATCAAGAGCAATTGGCTGCAAAAGAGTCAAAAGGTGACTGATATCTTGAATCACTAAGGTTTCTTCTAAACTATAGATGCCATTCAGAGATGACAAAACAGTCACCAAACATAACATTTTTGTTCAGGGCTAAACTGACGAGAGTAGGGAATTCATCCTTCAATTTCCCTGTCTCAGTCCAACTATCTGTCCAAAATTTTATCTTCCTTCCAATCCCCACCTTCAACATGATATTGCTCTATATGTTGTTTTACCTGCACTGCTAAAACATAGAATTGTAGGAAGCATGTATTTTTTACATTGTTCCAAAGATTTAGCAAAAGGTGTACATAAAAGAAGGTATAATTTGCCATCAATCAGAAGTAAAGGTCATGCACTAACCATCCATGGATGGTGATATAACAGATTGTAATTGATGCAAAATTCTAAATAAGGAGCCCTGGGACATAATTTTGGAGAATTTTTATTGATCATGAAGCTGGCTTAAACGCCAAGACAAAGACAATAATGGAGGTGGTTATTTCTCTATGAAATTTAGGAGAATTACTCCCACCAGAATTTATGTACATTTGAAGGTTTTCTTTCTCTATCTGTACACTACTTATCTCAAACGCTTAATGTCATATTAGGTATTCATAATACATCAAGAACAGTGCATCAGGAGAATCCTTAGGCAGGCTGTTAACATATAGATAGAAACGCACTAAATCCTCTTTGGAAACAGTCTCTGGATCAACAACTTCTTCATTGCAGGTGAGGACCCACAAGTCTCTAGACTTAACTCTCTTCAAATTACCACGGCAAAAGGGGCAGGACTCTGATCTTGTATTCCTGCAAGGTAGAGAAAGCAAGATCGTTCTCAGCCAAGCTCCCAAAATAGTGAAAGAGATGAATAGAGAGAATGTAGGTATGATTCTTTCTTCTCAAGAAAATGTAGGTACATTACCAATCACGATAGCAATTAATGCACATCGAATGGCAGCAATTCGGTAGGACCATTTTGTTACAAGGCTCTAAGCATATTCCGCATTCATCTTCTCTCTCAGCTTCGATGTTGGCAAATTTAGAGTCTCCTTTCACTTTCTTCTGAGAACTTCCTATGCCATGATTTACAACTTTACTACTGTCCAGCTCCACCAAGTTAGAATGTAGCTGCTGTAGTGATGGAAGTATAACACCTGCAATATTGTCATTATTAAGGGCAAAGGTTAAAGAACAATTAAGGTAAGGAACCTGTTCCTAAAATGAGTGAGAAACTAAGTGGATAATAAGAGAATGAGCAACGAACCATAAAAGTCACTAATAGTTGCTCTCCTTCCGTGTCTGGATATCTTTGGTCTCCCATCTGTATGTACCTGCCAAAGGAGAGGGAATGTCAGAAAAATGATAAAAGCAGGTAAAAAGTTACATACAACTGCTTCCACTACATGATAATATTATGTACTACTATTGTTGTTGTCACTAATAAAGTGCGGAAAAGAAAAATATTGAATATTCTGCAAATTCAGAAGCAAATTGGAGTTTCATGATTCCTCTTTGGCATGTGACCTTTTACTTATACATAGGGTACACATCTATTGACTCTTCTAACGCATAACCCGTACATGAATGGAATTACAATTAGTTGCAAAAAGAAGGAAAGAGAAACGAACTCAGAATGAACAAGAGAAACAGGGGCCAAACCTTGTAAATGAGGACATGAAAGAGATTTAGATAACCGGGAAGCAAGCATGTGCACGAACTATCTATCCAACGGAGCAAAAACAGAAACACAGGAGCCAATCCACTGTATGCCAGTTTCATTTGAAGACGCGCTCCTCCCTTCTCTCTTGGAATTGCAGCAGCCCTGTAAACCAGCAAATCAGTTCAAGACCAAATGAATTCTGAGTAGACAGAAACAAGAATTAAAATCTATCAGCCGCAAAATCATCATCATGTCCAACGTCCCCCCCCCCACCCCCACCCCCCACCCCACACAGGAAAGAAACAATGCACAAAAATTTGATACTAAAGGGTGCTTCAAATGCCAAAAGGTGCAAGCATCAATATGCTGGAGAAAAAGCCTTTAAATCCCAATTTCCATCAGGGGTTACAACCTTAAAGTATGCCCCCAAAAAGCAAAGTGAAAACAAACACTAATAATCATTAAATCTTATCTTTTCAACAAAACCATATAAATAAGAAATTAGGCTTACCTTTTTCCAAGGAAATAACAAAAAACTAAAACATTTCTGAAGCTAAAAACAGGCTCTCACACCTCCAACACCAAAGCTTGCCAGTGGTAGAGCCACATTAAAGCATCAATATCCCAAAAGATTAACAAACCCCTAACTAATTAAGTAACTGTTATCTCCCTCCAATTACACAATAGCAGAACCATGGCGTTTATTATGAAAGCAACTATCCAAAATTGAAAGCATATCAATATATTGATACCCAGAAAGCAAAAAAATCAAGTCTTTAAGAAAGCAAAGCTTACAGAGTATTGGCATGCTGAATATCAGCCTCAAGAACTTTTAAAGAATCTTGATAAGAACTCATTCCAAGCTGATAATTAATCATCTCCATCCCCCCTCTTCTTTGGGTTTATGTATTTTCAGAAAGTATTTTTATCAAGAAAACTGCTTTATAAATGACAAGAGGAAATATATGTCGTTTTTTCTATCCAAAAACTGATCAACTGCAAAACCCACGATGTCCAATCTTGTTTTTCAAGAAGTCACAATAGAAAAAGAAACCCCTTTTTGATCCCTTCCACCCTTTTTCAAGCCTCTAACACTATCTTTATCAACAAAAAAAAAATATATCGTTTAATCGGCTTTGAATGTGACAGCTTTCTGGTTTTAGTTGGTCATAATAAAGATGAAAAGAATTGCATATTTACTTGTTGGAAGAAAAAGAAAAGTGAGTTGGGGTTTTTGGTTTTGGTATGATTGATTCTTTTGCTATCATCACAAGTGATTGCTTTTCAACCAAGAACCCTTAAATAAGAAATAGAGACTGATAAAACAAGGACAATTAATAAAAATATTATCCCTTTAAGAACTAGTAATAAAAGTTTTCCTATTATTATATTTTATTATTAAAAAGTGCTGAACTAGGTAAAGTAAATTAATTATGAATTGATTTATTCACATTATAGTTTGCTCATTCAAGAAGTCAAAAAAGGAGAGCAGTTGATAAACTAGAAAGAATTGAAGGGAAAAGAAAGTGGGTAGAGATATTATTTTTCTATTTTAAGCACAATCATTGATTAATGTTAGGTGTCATTATCCAGCCAAATTTTGTATGGTATCAAAATTCTGTTTCACTTTATGTCAACCTATTTCCTTTTTGGTCCGTTCTACAAAGAATGAACTCTTTCTAAATTTGGTAACAATTTAGCTTAAAGTTACAACTCTACCCTTAATGAGAACGTTTATAACCACACAAATACTCTGGGCCCCATTTGGACTTGTTTAGGACCACAAATTCCAAAAATCTTAATTTTTTTCTTAAACTCTGTGCCCAGTCAAACAGATTCACATAAATTGAAACGGAGGGAATACTATTTAATTCGGTGGCTATTAAATGTACAACTTGTTCACATATATTACGTTACATGTCGCATTATTCTTTAGACTTCTCTGACTTATGGATATATAGTGTATATGATTCATTCGTTAGTACTCTAGACTATATTAAATTATTTTTATATATTTAATAATTTCAATAATTTAAATATTTTTTATTATTAAATTATTTTTATATATTTAATAATTTCAATAATTTAAATATTTTTTATTATTTAATTTTTTTTAAACTTACATATGTCCTGTTGTTTAACCAAAAATCTGAGTCTTTGGTCAAAGCTTAGAAATATAAAGAAATTCGGGTTACTGATAATCTGGAGACGAAAATAATAAAAGACTTTTGAGAATAACAAAGTAATAAGTAATTTTGTATTTCAGTGTAATCTCAATAATATTTCTTGTCCTTACAGATGTTGAGTCTTTCTCCTTTTATAGTTGATTCTATGAGAAGATGTAATGTCTTTGTCTTAATGAGGCAATTATGAGCAATAAATGACATTAAAAGAAACGTTACACAATCATTTTTATTTAATTCAAATTCCCTAACGTATTTGATATTTAATACTATATTTAGCCTCTTTTACGTCATCAAATTCGTATCTTCAACTTCTTCCGATCTTCGGTCTTTAAATGACTCGAATAGGTACGAGACTCGTACCTATTTGAGTAACGGTCCACACCTATGTTGTTTTCTTCTCCTCATATCTGTTGTCTCCCGTGCCTCTTGGCTATTTATTGCGTTTTGACCTTTTGGCCAGTCCATGTGTCATGACACGTCATCTTCAATATTTAGATTCAGTTTTTTTCCAATACAGATAGTCCCCCCACTTTCCATTTATTTATCAATTAAATATTTGGGAAGTGGATCTTCACGAAAAAGGAATTTTCGCCGTAATCAATGCTATGTCAGTACTGACGCTTCAGTTGTCTTTTCTATTTAGTACTCTGCACACGTGTCACCTTCTGATATGTATGTAATTCTACAGCCTTTTTCCAAGACTTCTTCATCCCCTCTATTTACGAAGAGATAGTTGCATTTATTATAGGTTTTCCATCATTACGCTTCTTTGTTTGATGGTTGCTATTATACACATATTTAACCTTTTTTCCTTTGTCTTCTTCTTCATAAACCCTTAACAGATACTTTACTCTTTACTTTTGTTCCTTTCTCCTTTAGTTCATCCTTTCTCTGCAATGGCATCTCCGAATCCTAACCCTAAGAGAATCCCAATTCTTGATAGCTTCCCCAACGCCCCTGTAAGACATAGAAGGGGTAGAGGTGGCAGGCTTCGTAGCCTAGGATCCGTTCGTGGTGGTTCATCTGGTTCCATCACTCCTTCTTCTAGTTTTAGCACTATTTCTAGAGGTTCTATCACTAAGTAATCTTCTTCTAAAGGTAAAAAACTTTCTAAGCCTCTTCAAGAGCCTTTAGTTGAGGAAATAGTACCCAATGACTTGTCCTTTGAGAACGATAGGAAATCTCTTCGTGATCAAGTTGCTAATTTAGAGAAAGCTGACACTTTTCCTTCTCTAATCACTGAACCTTTGATTTCTATTGTTCGAAAAGATTGCAACTGGATAAGTGATCTTCGTATAGTGATCCCTAATCCAAACCAAAGAATATCTTCCTTTAGGATTGGATTTTCTTTTGTTTATACTTATCCCTTCACTTTGGGATTTATTCCTGCTATTGACCCAGTTATACTTGATTTCTGTCGCTTTTTCAAAATTTGTTTGGGACAAATTGGCCCCTTGTATGGAGAGCAGTGGCTTGTTTGAGATATTTGTCTGTAAAAGCTAATGTTAGTTTTACCTTTCCCCACCTTATTCATCTTTACCACCCCAAATTATTTCGCCATGGGGTTTTTACTTTAACTGCAAGAAGTAAAAGGGTCTTGGTAAGCCCTGAAGATGACAAGGATCGTGGGTGGTACACTCGTTATGTTGCTGTTCGCACAGTTGATTTGGTGGATGAAACAAATATCCCCTTCCCTGAGAAGTGGAACTTTGCACGTAAGTTTTTTTTTCTTACCGTACCTATCTTTAAGAATTTCAATTTCTTTTCTGATTTCGTCTCTTTTTGCTTTTCTATAGCAACTATGGGAGATGTGGAACACGTTCTTAATTTTCGTGGTTGGGTAGATTCAATCTTGAAAGTCGTGCCTATGGAGGCAAGAACTTGGAAATCCATTTCCAATTTACATGGTTGGAAAGTGAAAACTCACGGTATGCATCTCTTTCTGCTTTTTTGTATGTTAAGTCCCTTCTTGTTTCTAACTTTTTTCATCCTTCTTTTTGTCAAGATTTGTTATTCGAGGAATGACAGCTGAAGTAGTTATTGCCCTTCGAGCCTCTTCTGGTACTTTACTCTCTTTGGAGAGAACTCAAGCTACGCTATCAAAGAGGAAAGTTGTAGAAGAGGATTCTGAGAATGATGAAGATGAAGACACCTCTTTAATAGCTAGACCAAGAGTTAGGAGACGCATCGTTTTCGAGGATGAAGCTGAAGTTACTCTTGTCCGTGCCTCTCTTATCGAACCTGTTCGCATTCCTTCTGATGATGAAACCACTCCGAGGGACACCAACGAGTCTATTCAACGCCTCTTTGTTGGTGGTTTTGAAAGTAGAGAACTAGGTCCAGTTTTAGATGAAGTTCCTTTTTCTTTCTCTGTTCCCATTCCTTCTATTCCTCCGTTGGTTTCAAGTGCTTCCTTGCCCATTCTATCTGTTTCTGCTCCCTTATCTATTTCTGCTCCCTTGCCTGTCTCTGCTTCCTTACCTGCTTCGAGTCCTTTGACTCCTGTTATTTTCACTTCTTCTACCGCTCCTCCTTTTATAGCTCCCCCTCCCTCTGTTCAACATGCAGAGGAGGGTTCCAGTAGCAGAAGCTTGGCTATGAGGAGCGTTACACTTGAAGTTCCTGCTAATAACAGTCTTTTAAGGAAGTCTGGTGGAGCAGATGCCTAGCTTAGGTCTTTGATTGGAGATATTGAGAAGAAGAAGATGAGCAGTCACAGTTGCTTAACTCTGATGAATGACATAGTTCATTCTACTTTGAAGGTATTTTTTTTCTCTACTTACTAACAAGCTTTTTTTTATCTCTAAATTCTTATTTCTATGAGTTGTCACTGTAGGCTAACCTCATTGGTACAGAATTGATGGGAAGAATTTCCCTTCTGGAAAAGAAAACTCGTGAGTCTGAAAAGTCTATCCACGAGGCTGAGGAAATAGCTAAGAGAGCCCAGCTAGAAGCAGATAATTGGAAAGATCAGTTTGAGAATGCTCAGGGAACCATAGAAGAATTGCAAGAGGGTAGAAATCACCTGGAGCAGCAAAAGCGAAGTCTGACTTCTGAGCTAGCAGTTGCCAAAGCTTCTTCAAGTCAATTTGAAAAAGACAAGGAGCACCTTGAATGTTGCTTTTCAGAACAATTATCAAAGTCAAGTGAAGAATTCAGAGAACTTAAGGCACTCTTGTACAAGAAAGAAGAATATGCAGGAGAATTAGTGCAGAACTTGACTCAAGTTCAAGCTAATTTAAAGATCTCCTCTGACAAAGTACATGCCTTAGAAAGTTCTCATGCCTCCCTTGAAGCTTCCCTTGATTCTCATTTAGCTGAACATCAAGTGTTAAAGAATGATCTTGCTATGTGGGAAAGGGAGTATGGACTTCTTGAGGAGAAGTTTGATTTAGAGGTGAGTTGGGCTTTCTTAAACTCTCGTCGTGATGCTTTAATGGAGGCCAGTCAAGAAAACTTTGACTTAGACTCAGAGTTGGCCAAAGTTTTAGAGACCATTGAAAGAACCCAACAATCATTTGACTTTCCTTCTCCAGCAATTGAAGCTCCCGTGGCTAAGGAACCTGTAAATGACGAAGCCGTTGTTGTGGCAGTTGAAGTTGAAGATGTTGCAATTCCAGCTTCCGAGGGTGAAATTTCGACGACTCAGTCTATGGAAGCTGAAACTTCCGTGACTCTTGCTCCCCTCGTTGAACCTAACACTTCAAGCCCAGCTGAAACCGCTCTTGTTGCTGCTTCTTCAGAAGTTGTCACCGTGCCTGTGGTTGTTTCTGAAAATGAAATTAATATTGCAACTTCTGATGTGCCAACCCCTTTAGTGACTAGTTAAATTTCCAGACTTTGTTTTTACTTTCTTTGTTGGATGATGGTTTTATCCCTTAGTTATTTTTTTAAGGAATTTTTTGGTAAAAGTCCCCAGTTATCATAATGGGGCACTTGTATAAACTTTTTGTTGACTAAGTTCTTAATTAGTCTTTTTAATTATATCAAGAAGTTTGTTAGTACTTCAATGTGCTCTATTCTTGCCTTTTCCTTATCTACTTAGGACTTATAGAATAGTTTAGCATTTTTATCCTTTAAAAATGCTTTATGATTTTCCTCATGACTTATTAACATGAGGTTTATAAAAGAGGGCCCTTTTATATATCGTCACTTAATGAAGAAGACGTCTCAACTTCATAATGGTGTCATAATACGATGAAAGAAATAAGAACACACATGTTTTGTTTGAAACAACTTTGACAAGTTTTTATTCATGAACTTGGACAAGCTTTTGAATATTACATGTATTGAGATACATCTATAACTTTCTCGTAACTGTTTTTCTTGCAACAGATTTTTATAAAGTAAATACTATTCAACAAGGTTTTTCCTTATAACCTGTTTCAATACATAGTCATGACCCTATCTTAATGTATTAGGAAAGGTTTGAGAGGTAATTTCGTTGTTCTCATGGGAAAAAACACTACGATGAATGTTTTGCATCTTCCTTTGTTTTGATAGGAAAGAACACAATGATGAATGCTGAGGTTCCGTAACTTCTACTCGATACTTGTTTCAATTTACGTCTTCGTCTTACCGCACGTATTTGTGTACAATATGCAGTCCCCCAAGTGTTTGAGCGCTGAAGTATGAAGCCTCGAGCACTTGTTTGTTTCTCACAATTTGGTCTTTTTTCCTGAAAACAGAAAAACATACGGGACTCGGAGGTGCGATTTAAGATGAAGACTGCCTAACTCGTGTGTATTTCCATCAGATTAATTTGTAACCCTGGGCTGGGAATTTTAGAATATTCCATTTTGTCGTGCAGGTCGTGACTCATCATTTGGCACGAGTTAGGGTTTTTGCCTAGCATCTAAAATCGTTAGTAAAATTTTAACAATTCAAAGAAAAATTCTAATACAGCGATACCTGATCGTAGGTACTTTCTCAGAAATAATATCGCTTTAGGTGGACAGCATTCCAATGCGAGGGTTGAACCTTGCCATCCATTGTCTCCAACTCGTATGCTCCTTTTCCCGCAATGTCACGAACTCTGTAGGGTCCTTCCCATGTTGGACTTAGCTTTCCTGAATTAGCAGCTTTTGTAGATTGGAACACCTTTTTAAGCACGAAGTCCCCAATTTTAAAGAATCTGAGGAGTGCTTTCCTGTTATAATACCGTTCAATTACTTGCTTTTGTGCTTCCATCCTTATTAATGCAGCTTCTCTTCTTCCTTCGAGCAAATCAAGATTCACCCGCATCTCTTCACCATTTGATTCCTCCGTTGCTTGAATGTACTGTGTGCTCGGTTCTCCTATTTCAACTAGAATTAAAGCCTCCGCACCATAAACCATTGAAAAGGGTGTTTCTCCTGTGCTTGTTTTTGTCGTTGTACGATAAGCCCATAATACTCCAGGTAATACCTCAAGCCAATTACCTTTTGAATCCTGTAACCTTTTCTTCAAGTTATTGATAATGACCTTGTTTGTGGATTCCGTTTGTCCATTACCCACTGGATGGTATGGTGTAGATGTTATCCTTTTAATTTGGCAACTTTGAAAAAATTCAGTGATTTGAGCTCCTATGAATTGCGGACCGTTTCACACACGATTTCCTTTGGTGCTCCAAAACGGCATATTATATTTCTCCAAATGAAGTCTTTAACTTCCTTCTCTCGCACATGTTTAAATGCTCCTACTTCTACCCATTTAGTAAAATAATCTGTAAGTACAAGTAGAAATTTCACCTGACCTTTTGCTTGTGGCAATGGACCTACGATATACATTCCCCATTTCATAAAGGGTCACGGGGCTATAACATGGTGCAATAGCTTAGCTGGTCTATGCATATTATTGCCGTATCTTTGACATTTATCACACTTGGACACGAAGCCGTTTGCTTCTTCTTCCATTTTAGGCCAATAATACCTTTCTCGAATCAGCGTTTTTACCAGCGACCTTCCTCCTGCGTGATTTCCACAATGTCCTTCATGTACTTCTCTCATCACATATTCTGTTTGGGAAGGTCCGAGACACCTTGCTAATGGCCCACCGAACATCTTTCGATAAAGATTTTCTTGATGTAAACAGTAACGAGCAGCTTTTTTGCGAAGTGCATAAGCTTTTCTTTTGTCAGCAGGCACGGTTCCGTGCTGTAAAAAAACAATAATTTCGTTTCTCCAATCCCATGTTAAATGATTAAAATTTACCTCGTTCTTATCAGGTTCGAGAATGGAATGAAATAAATGTACGACTGAAGCATTTGCGTCGTTTGCTACGTCTGCTGCAGATGTGAGATTAGCTAAAGCATCTGCCTCCACATTCTCATCTCTTGGGATCTGCATTACTTTCCAAGTTTGGAATTGTTTTATTAGTTTCCGTACCTTTTCGAGATATTCTTGCATTCGTGTCTCCCTGGCTGTATAAGTCCCCAGCATTTGATTGACCACGAGTTGAGAATCACTCTTGATTATAATTTATATTATGCCGAGTTCTTGTGCCAATTCTAGACCTGCAATTACAGCCTCATACTCTGCTTCATTGTTAGTTATAGAATGACATTTTATAGTATGTCTAATAGTCTCACCCGTAGGTGGTATGAGAACTATCCCTAGGCCTGCTCCTTTTACATTAGACGATCCATCAGTGAATAAAATCCAAGTCCCCGGGTTTGCACCATTAAAAACTTGTAATTCTTTTTCTGCTTCTAAATGCATCTCTTGGCTAAAATCAGCTACGAAATGGGCTAATACTTGAGATTTTATAGCAGTCCTAGGTTGATAAATGATTTCGTATTCACTTATTCTATAGCCCATTTTGCTAACCTCCATGACAATTCATGTTTATGCAAAATGTTTCGTAATGGAAAAGCAGTAACTACAACAATGGGATGACATTGAAAATAAGGTCTTAATTTTCTAGACGCCATGATCAAAGCTAATGCTAATTTTTCTAGTTGTGGATATCGTGTTTCAGCATCTAATAAAGACTTGCTTACATAATAGATAGGAGATGTTTACCTTGGTCCTCACGGACTAAAACAGCACTTACCGCAACTTCTAACACGGTCAAATAGATGAGTAGATTTTCTCCTTCTTTTGGTTTTGCCAATAGTGGTGGATTTGACAAGTAAACTTTTAAATTTCTAAGGGCTTGTTGGCAATCTTCGTTCCATTCAAAATGATCTTGCTTTTTGAGTGCGGAGAAAAATTTAAAGCATTTTTCTGAAGATTTGGGAATAAATCTCCCCAAGGCTGCAATTCTTCCGTTAGCCTTTGGACTTCTTTTTTACTCGTAAGGATATCAGGGATCTCCTCTATTGCTTTGATCTGAGAAGGATTTACCTCAATACCACAGTTAGAAACGAGAAAGCCCAAAAATTTGCCTGAGGCAACCCCAAATGCACATTTTTCTGGATTGAGTTTCATATTAAATTTTCGTAAAATTTCAAATGTAATAGATAAATGAGAAATATGATCATGAGAATGTTGGGTTTTGACGAGCATATCGTCTATATACACCTCCATGGTTTTTCCTAAATATTCTTGGAATATTTTGGTGACCAACCTTTGATAGGTTGCTCCAGCATTTTTGAGACCAAAGGGCATTACTTTATAACAGTAAGTCCCCCTGTCTGTGATGAAAGAAGTTTTTTCTTCGTCACTGGGGTCCATTTTAATTTGGTTGTACCCCGAATATGCATCTAAAAAACTCAAAAGTTCATGTCCTGCAGTTGCATCAATTAACTGATCTATATGCGGTAAAGGGAAAGAATCTTTTATGCAGGGTTTGTTAAGATCTGTATAATCCACGCAAACCCGCCACTTACCGTTTTTCTTAGGTACAACAACTGTGTTTGCTAACCAATTAGGATACTTTACCTCGCGTATTGACCCAATTTTTAATAGCTTTTGGACCTCATCTTGAATCACCTGATTTTTGAAAGCTCCTTGCTTTCTTTTCTTTTGCTTTACTGGTGTGAAGGATGGGTCTTCATTTAGTTTGTGAGTCATCACATCCGGTGGTATCCCTGTCATATCAGCATGGGACCAAGCAAAACAGTCCATGTTAGCTTTTAAAAATTCAATCAACATACCTCGCATGTCTGAGCTTAAATTGGCTCCAACATAAACCTTCCGTTCAGGTCATTGCTCAAATAATATCACAGCCTCGAGCTCTTCAATTGTTGTTTTGATATCTTCATTCTCTTCAGGTTCCTGAATTGTATCAGGTCTCGAGTCTAAATCTGTCTTTTCTTGTTCGGTTGAGGTTTGATCTTTGATACCTTCAACTGTTTCCTGTAATTACTATTTTTCTTTATTTATGGTGCTCGTATCTATTACAGCGTTGATACTTTTGGCTGTCTGCTGATCCCCACGAATTTGGCAAATTCCCCACGGTGATGGGAATTTAATAACTTGATGTAGAGTTAATGGGACAACATCCATATCATGGATCCAAGGTCTCCCCATGATCATATTGTAAGCCATTTCCATATCTACTACCTGAAATTTAGTTTCTTTAACAACACCTGCAACAAAGGTTGTTAGAATTACCTCTCCTTTTGTTACCACGCTTGAATTGTCGAACCCGGATAGGGTATGCGCCTTAGGTATCATTTTGTCTTCAGCTTGCATTTCACGTAATACCCTTAATAGTATAATATTCACGGAACTTCCTGGATCAATCAAAACTCGTTTTACATTAGTATCATATACAAGTAAAGATATTACCAGTGCGTCGTTATGTGGGGTTATTACTCCTTCGGTATCCGCATCATCAAAAGAAATACTTTCGTTTTCTAAAACCTGTCGTACCCGTTTCCCGTGTGTTATCGTTACTTTAGAAACTTTGTTGGAAGCCGTATATGTTATACCGTGAATATCTTCACCCCCACTTATAAAATTCACAGTTCTCTTGGGTGAATGGGGCTTTGGTGGCTCCTGCCTAATTTTCATATAGGCTTGCTTACCTTTCTCACTAAATAACTCAGTGAGATACCCTTATTTCAATAGATTATCCACTTCACTTTGTAAGAATCTACATTCTGAAGTTTTGTGCCTATGATCATTGTGGAATTCGCACCAATGGTCTGGATTGCATCTATTTGGATTTGACCGCATCTCTTTTGGCCATCGTACCTTATCTCCCATGCTCCTCAAAACAGCTACGAGCTCAGAGGTAGTGACAGTAAAGTTATATCCGCCGAACCTTGCCTTTAAACTACTATCATTATCTCGTGACTCTTGTCGGTTTCGGTCATTTCTGAACCTTGATGAAGAACCAGATTCCCTGTTCCTCGATTTTTGATCATATCGTTGACTATCCTGCTTTGACTGTGAGTCTTTCCCTGTAGGTCCCATATATGGATCGTACCTATTTTTACCTCATATTTTTTCGGTTTCTGATCTCCTGGAATTGCTCCTCTCTTCATGACGAAACTGAGGTACGGTATCTTCCTCAATTCGCAACTTCGTACTATACCTGTTATAAACGTCATTCCACGTGGTTGCAGGAAACTCTCGAAGGCTTTCTTTAAGTCTTCTCGTGGCTTCTGAGCTTTTGTCATTTAAGTTGCTTGCAAAAGCTATTGCAGCCCAGTTATCAGGTACACGAGGTAAAGTCATTCTTTCACGTTGGAATCTATCAACAAAATCCCTGAGCAACTCGGAGTCGCCTTGCTTGATTTTGAAAATATCCTCCATTCTTTTCTCAACCTTTTGAGCTCCCGAGTGTGCTTTAATAAAAGAATCTGCAAGCTCAGCAAAAGAATTAATAGAATTTTTGGATAAAAGAGAATACCAGGTTAATGCGCCCTTGGTGAGTGTTTCTCCAAATTTCTTGACCAGTACTAATTCAATTTCTTGTTTGGTCAAGTCATTGTCTTTCACGCCTGTTGTAAATGCAGTTACGTGATCACGTGGGTCTGTTGTGCCATCATATTTCGAGATGTCAGATATTTTGAACTTTTTAGGGATTGGAAGGGGAGTAGCGCTTGGTTTCCAAGGTTGTTGTGAGTATTTATCCACATCCACTCCTTTAATTACAGGGGGAACCCCAGGGATTTGCTCGATGCGCTCATTTTGTTCCTTAAGCTGTTTCTGCAAAGTTAATACTAAATTTTGCAAATGAGAATTATTTGAATTACCTGGTTCTCCTTCCTGTGGTTCACTGGGGGTTCCTCCATTTTCAGAATTAACAAGGCCAGAACGAGGATTCTCTAATGTATTATTATTAGGTGTAGGTGTGGGTGGTGCAACAGGTAATCGACTAACTAGAGCCTGAAGAGCTTTGTTAACCCGTGCATCAATTACTTTTTGTAAAGATTCATCTACCCCTTCAAAATGTTCAGATTGCTCTTGTTGATCAGCACGAGATTCAGGAGCAGGAGTGCCTTCACGAGATTGACGTGGTGAATTTTGAGGGGAGGGAACCACGTCAATGTTCTGTAAATCTCCTTGATTTTGATGGATTTGATTTTCATGGTTTCCAAAGGTGTTTTCACTGTTATTGTTGTTTGACATGATGATAACAACGGCTGGAATGTAGCTTAAAAGAGAAGATTATCAGATTTCCGGTAACAGAACCAATTTGTTTAACCAAAAATCTGAGTCTTTGGTCAAAGCTTAGAAATATAAAGAAATTCGTGTTACTGATAATCTGGAGACGAAAATAATAAAAGACTTTTGAGAATAACAAAGTAATAAGTAATTTTGTATTTCAGTGTAATCTCAATAATATTTCTTGTCCTTGCAGATGTTGAGTCCTTCTCCTTTTATAGTTGATTCTAGGAGAAGATGTAATGTCTTTGTCTTAATGAGGCAATTATGAGCAATAAATGACATTAAAAGAAACGTTACACAATCATTTTTATTTAATTCAAATTCTCTAACGTATTTGATATTTAATACTGTATTTAGCCTCTTTTACGTCATCAGATTCGTATCTTCAACTTCTTCCGATCTTCGGTCTTTAAATGACTCGAATAGGTACGAGACTCGTACCTATTTGAGTAACGGTCCACACCTATGTTGTTTTCTTCTCCTCATATCTGTTGTCTCTCGTGCCTCTTGGCTATTTATTGCGTTTTGACCTTTTGACCAGTCCATGTGTCATGACACGTCATCTTCAATATTTAGATTCAGTTTTTTTCCAATACACCTGTCATACTAATTTTTAGCTATCATTGTAATTATTTGTTCGATTATTATTTAATATGAAATCAAATAATATTATACGATTGTAAATATTGGCCTTTTAAAGACCCAATATATTCAGAAGAAGCATGTCATAATACTTTAAAACTGTAAAATGAATTTGTAGGCCATGCAAGACTCGTTAATTAGCACAAATTGAAGATAAAATCAGGGAAGTTTTTCTAAATTACTTGGCCATGGGCTGACTGATGCGACTATATGATGATTAATAATTTTTAAGTTAAAAAGTACGAGATAGATTTAAACTTACATGTAATAAAGTTATATAAAAAGAAAAAAGTAAATCTTCAAAAATCGATGTATACTTAACTCATAACAGAATAGAATTGAATGCAATAATTTATATAGGTGTATGAACTAGATGGGATTAATAAATATCCATGTAAGGATGAGTTTTATATTTAGAGAACTCTTAAATTATGTAGTATTATAATCAAACATTTCTATAACAGTCTCGTTTGTTTCGAATATTTTTGGATATTATACCGAAGTGCTGTCATATAGAACATATATTATAACATAACATGAAGTTCCGAAAAAATTTGACTTTTATAGTGAAGTATTGTTATATAGGAATGTTGTTACAGAGAAATCTGACTATATAATGAAAGTAATCTATATAACGTGGAATATGTGGAAATGATTTAGATGTATTCGATTAACTATTTTGAAATCTAGACGTAATTGATTAACTAATCAAATCATATAAATCACACAAAGGTTAAGTAAAATTAGATGGAGAAAACCGTAGCTGTGTTGACTATCTGTTCCGATGTGATGATATAATGTTGCTGGTGGACTAAGTATACACGTGGAAAGCAAGAATCTGTTTTTAAAGAAATAAAACACTTGGAATTATCCATATGTTAGATTTCAAAATAAGTCATCATTTTCTGTTTGTCCTAAGCATAATTAGGATTGAAGTTTATGGGGTCGGAATTGTAGTCTGTTTTAAATTATTAGGTTTAAAATTAATAGTTTACATATACTTTGATGGATTTTTTAAGATAAAAACAAGGGTTGAAGTAAAATTACTGAATTCGGCCAAATTCATATTCAGTGTGCTAGCTCTACCCCTGGTCCTAAGGTATGAAGTTGTATTATGAGGCGTGATTTTAGTTTTTTTAAATTATTGAGTTATAAATTTTAGAAAATAGAAATGTGACCCAGTTCACCTATTGGCAAGAATCGCCTAACTCCAAGTTATTGACCCAGTTTGACATTTTTAATTAAATTAATTTTAGCAAATTATAGCCGCGTTCCGTAAACTCATGTTTTTCCATCTATTCTCTCTTTTCCTCTCGACTTCTCTCTACCGTCTCCTTCCTCAGTTCCTCTGTTTCTTCCTTATCAAATCTTTCTTCTATCTCTCCCTCATTTTTCGTTCTCACCTTCTATTAGTGTTACGCGCATTTTAATATTAGAATTATAATACTAAAATATATTAATTTTTATGATATTAGTAGCTATAAATTTCCAACAAAGTAGTCATTATCTTTAGCGTAACTCATGTAATCATTAATACAACAATCCACCACTAATTAGCTACTAAACCTTAAATTTTGTATGGCATATTCTATTGTAGTGAATAATGTGAGATGATCCTTACAAAATGAGGAGAAAACCTCAATATAGTATATTCCTAGTTGAAGTAAGAATTCTATTGGTACATGTGTATAACAACCTAGTACGGATCTGTATCATTTCGTACAAATCTTATCCTTTAATTTATGTCATGATTCACGTGTCCTTGAGAAATTCCCGCTCTTTCTTGAGTACTCTCGAGAATGTACTGCCCTCGATGTAGGTCGTGCCAGGCCTTCGATCTGCTTTCTCGAGGTGTGTATCCTTCAGTCGGGTCTGACCCCCACTTCGAGTCGCCCGGACTCGGACTCATAGCCCAATTTTAGACTTCAAAATCGAGCTCCTTGGTTTTGACCGTACACAGATAGTCCCCGCATTTCTTAGAATAAGATAATAAGAAACGATTTGAACCTCGATTCTAAGGCTATATTGTGGTCCGAGTTCGGACCCGGGTCAAACGGGTCGGGCCTAACGGTCCCGAGCTTTGGCGGGCCGGGATTTGGCGGTCCCAGGCCTAACGGTCCCAATGGGTGGAACCGGCCCACTGTGGTCCTAAGCCCACATGGTCTCGGGCTAAATGGGTCGGGCCCACGGGCCTAAACGGGCTTTTTCGTTCCGGGCTATTTTTTTTTAAATTTTTTTTATCTAAGGCAATTTCTTGTAAATTATATATGTATATACTAATATAAATTGCTTATATATAGCTATATAAATATATATAGTATATATAGTATGTATATATAATTATATATTGTCTTATATAATATATAGCTTATATATATTATATATATATATATATATGTGTGTGTGTGTGTGTGTGTGTGTGTGTGTGTGTGTGTGTGTGTGTGTGTGTGTGTGTGTATTAGATATATAATATATACTATATCAAATTTAAACACAAAATAAATTGCAAAGAAATATTCAAGGGAATGTCTTATTATTTTTATTATTATGACATTAACAAAAAATGACAATATCTTTCTTAGTCTTCCTCCCCCAATGGAATGAGCACAACAAGGTACTAATACCACCATTAAAAGGAAAAAAACTAAGGAAGATGTGCCAAAATACAAGTTACATATTAGTCTATGTATTATCCCTAACAAATCTCATAAATCCTTCAAGGTCCGGAGGAATTTTCGTTGGTGGTGGTGGAAAAGAAGCTTGTTCATCACCACTTCCGGGCGAAGCAGCATCCTGCGCAAGTTCCGCTAGCATTTTATCATAAGCTTCGTCTATCTCCGGTTGTGATTCTGCAAGTCCAAAATTTGTTCTTTCCGAACGGATCCAATCTCTGAAGAGTACTGATTTTTTCAAGCTCTCCCTCATAGACGCTCTATGATCACCGATTTGAAGTCTCGCTTGACTGAAAGCGTTCTCCGATGCAACTGTTGAAGCTTGAATACTTAAAATATCTCAAGCCATCCTTGAAAGAATCGGATAGTGTTTTTGTTTGTCCTTCCACCATTCCAAAACATCAAAGGAACCGTCGGTATTCTCTGATTCAAGTCCCTGCGACAAATAAACTTGAAGCTCATTTAATTGTGAATTATCACCAATATTATCACCTTGAGAACCCCTAAACTCCGTCCAAAAACTAAGGGCTTTTAGGCATGCAGTTCTTTTAGATGATTGCGAACTAGACGAAGTAGGAGTTGGAACATTTGGTCTAGCATGATCTAAGGCAAGTTGATAAGCATTACAAATTGTTTGAGCATTTATTTTAATTGAGGCTTTTGCATCTCCAAGTGTAGCATATTCCTCAGCTGAAAGTGATAAAGCGTTATAAATTTTTGAATACCAAAAGTGAGGACCTCCTAATTTCATTGTAGGATTTAACACTGCAGCAACACCAAAAATAGGGGGTATAGGAAAAAAATATTTTTTAAACTTAGCTTTTATAGATTCAATAGCAAGTTGATTAATCACCCCACCCTCTGAAAATTGAGTAAACAAATCTGCAAGTGCTGCAATATAAACTAAACAGTTAGAAATAGTAGGATAATATTGCCCAGATAATTCATTTGTAGCAACATGAAATTGTTCTAAAAAGTCTACAAGCATTTTAACATTAGTCCAATCTTGATTTGTAAGGTGCTCATCATGATCATCATCACCTACACGAGCATTATACATTGCGCTTATTGGGTTCCTATATTCATATGCAACAACTAAACTTTCATACATGTAATTCCATCTAGTCGGATAAGGTTTAGGAACCTTTCTTTCTCTAAGGTCAAATTCATCACATTTTTTAAAATAGTCTCTAAGTCTACTTCTACGGTTTGAATAAAAAAAGCCAATTAAGAGCCATTTTAACCTTTTCAATTTCTACATTTAAAACTTTCATGCCATCACCGACGATTAAATGGTAAATATGACAAATAAATCTAACATAAAAAAAATTACTAAATGCAGGATTTAGTGTAGTTGTAAGCAAGCCTTAGCGTTAGTGTTACTAGAAGCATTATCCATTGAAACCGACATAATTTTATCTCTAATGCAAAAATATCTACAAATATCTGCAACTGTATTAGCAATAAACTTACCTGTGTGGCTTGAATTAATTATTCTATAAGCAATAATGCGCTTTTGCATTATCCAGTCCTCATCTATCCAATGACTTGTAACAGTTAAATAATCACAGTCATTACCACTTCTACCAATATCAGTAGTAATAGCAATGCGACAATCTATATGAGTAAATAAATAGCTTAAATATTGTTCATATTCATGTTTATATTTATAAATATCGCTCTTTACGGTTGCACGAGGCCATCCTTTATAAGTAGGATTAAAAACTCTTCTAATATAATGCACAAAATGAGGGTTAGAAGGAAAACTATAGGATAAGCACATAACAGTAACCATTTTTGCCAATTCTTCACGATCTTTATTTGGATCATAATATAAAATCCCCCTCGGTAACAGTGTTAATTCCCGGTTGAACTAGATTTGACCCTGTACTAGGGTTAACCATACTATCTACACTTGTCCCCTCTTGCGCAGCTTTCATTTGTAAATATCTAGCTTTATCTCTAGGGCGTGTCTTTATGTGTCTAGTCAAATTACCTGTACCGCTACGGTCTCCAGTATATTTATGAGCCATCAAATACCCACAAGTTTTACACTTAGCCTTATTTTGTTCTCTTAGTTGAGTAAAAAAGTGCCAAACAAGAGATGTTTCGGGCCGTTTAAAAGGTTGTCTATTAAAAGTAGGGGTTACTACAGGAGGGTCAGGCGGGGCATCAGTTGGGTTATTAACAGGACTAGTAGGTGTATCATCTAAATCCGGTTGTGTTTCATCTAAATCATCATTTTCCTCTACATTTCAAAGATAGTTTGATTAGGATAAAGAGCATTCATAGCTTCTTCATTTAATTGTTGACCTGGTGCAACATCATGGCAAAATTGACTATCGAAAAATTGAAAACAAGGGTTATCACTATCAAGAATAACAGGTGGAGGATGACGGATAACAGGTCTGGGTCGGGGAGCCGGAAAAAGAGTAGTAGCTTGGCGACTAGATTAACCAATTTTAGATTTTTCCTTACCCTTACCCCCAAATATTTTTTTCAAAGAAAAGTTCATATTAATTATAATTATACTAAATAAAACACACAAAACTATAATATTAAAACTTAAGAGTTGGAACGAGTTTACCGAATTGACGAACAACTTCTTGAAAATTGAATATCGTTGAAGACTTGAATACTTCAATTCACCAACTTCACAATTTTTCACGAAATTGCAATAATAAAGTAAGCAATTATAGAAGAAAATTAGAGAGAGATTGATGAATTTGTGAGTAAAAATGAAAGAATGAGGGGGTATTTATAGTTGAGAATAGGGAAAAAGTGTAATTATAAAAAGTTTGGGGTGAAAACAAAGTTTGAGGGCCAAATGACTATTTTTTAAAGTGCCAAACGGGTAAAAATGCAGTCCAACGGCCACATTTTAAATATTTGACCGTTGTCCCTTTTAGTTTGGCCTGGTTGAACCAGCCCAGGCCCGCCTGGCAGTCCCGGGCTAAACGGTCCTGGGCTCGCGGGTTTTTTGGTAAGGACCGGCCCGCTATGGGCTTTTGCACCACTAGAGACCGACCCGTTTGGCATGTTTGGCCCGCGGTCCCGGGCTGGGCCCGACCCACAATACACCCTTACTCGATTCTCGCGAGCCTCTCGCAATGACGTCATGCTCGTAACGTAGGCTCTTGAAGTGATCGAAACGTCCCGCCGGTTCATATCCCCAAAAGCATTGAACGTCCCGCCGGTCCATTTCCCCAAAAGCATTGAATGTATGCCAGCATTGGTCGGCCACTAGTGCCGCTGAACCGTCACTGGCTTTCTATAAATAGGGGGCTACTTGGCTGAACAAAAACTACACTCATTCCTTCTTCATCAACTTTTAGCCCTTTCCCTTCTCTATCTCTCTCTAATCACCTATTTTTATGGTTCAAATCTGTGACCACAAGCTCACATGGCAGCAACTTTGCCAGTTACGCCAAAGCTCCCTTTTTAAAGCTTTACCCCACTAAGTGGGATTATACTGGATTGTTGTTGTTGTTGGCTCGAAACAACGAGAGAAGGGCGTCGAATTCTTCCTGTATCAGAAGATATGTGAATAAGTCATTCATTTTCTTTTTGTCCTGAGCACAACTGAGATTGAAGTTTATGGGGTTAGAATTGTAGACAGTTTTAAATTATTAGGTTTAAAATTAATAATTTATACATATTTAATGGATTTCTTAAGATAAAAACAAGGGTTGAAGTAAAATTACTGAATTCGACCGAACCCGTATCTCGTATGCTAGTTTTGCCGCTGGTCCTAAGGTATGAAGTTGTACTAGAAGACGAGATTTTAGTCTTTTTAAATTATTGAGTTTTAAATTATAAAAATTATAAAATAGAAATATAACCCAGCACATCTATTGGCAAGAATCGCCCAACTCCAAATTATTGACCCAGTTTGACATTTTTAATTAAATCTTTTTTTAGCAAATTATAGCCGCATTCCTTAGAGGCTTAGACCCATGTTTCTCCATCTATTCTCTCTTCATATATCCTCCTCTCGACTTTTGCTCTACCGGCTCCTTCCTCTATTTCTCCTTAAATCTTTCTTCTATCTCTCCCTCATTTTTCGTTCTCACCTTCTATTGGTGTTACGCGCATTTTAATATTAGAATTATAATATTAAAATGTATTATTTGTTGTGATATTAGTAACTATAAATTAGCAAGAAAGTAGTCATTATCTTTAGTGTAACTCATGTAATCATTAATGTCATAATCTACCACTAATTAGCTACTAAATCTTAAATTTTGTAACCAACAACTCAATGTTTTATAATTTTATTATCCAACTAACTTGTTATGAAAGAAATTTTACACAATATAAATAGTGATATTTATTTTGTGTGTGTTCAGTATGAAAAAATATTATAATGTCCATGAAAAAGTTATGATTAGTATAGTGAAAAAGAGAGGGGTTAGAGAATGAAAAATGGTTAGAGAATGAAAAATCTAACTCTCCTACTAATTCCCAACAAAAGAGAATGTTGATGTTGAAGGAAGGTATTTATTTTGGTGGAATTTGGATTCAATAACTTATTCAGAGTTAATTCGAGTCACACGATGTTGTCGTATTTTTTATTCTGGAGCGAACAAGTCAAGAGTATTTGTAATGATCCGACCGATTATTTTGCTTTCTAGAACTCCATTCCCTTAAATAAGACTCATTGTATGTGCTTTAACTGATTTATGACTTGTGGGGATGGTTAATTCAGGATTGGAAGGGTTCGAGTTGAAATCGGAATACTTAGTTCCTTAGTATTAGCTTAAAAGAGGTAAGTTTGACTTGGGTCAATATTTGTTAAAAACGACCTTGGAACCGGAATGTGACGGTCCTAATAGGTTCGTATGATGATTTTGGACTTGGGCGTATGTTCGGATTGGGTTTGAATGAACTGAGAGCGTTTCAGAGCTTAATATTGAAGGTTGGCACATTGAAGGTTCTTCAAGTTAAATTTGGTTTGGAGTAAGTTTTGGTGTTATCGAGGTCCATTTGGGATTCTGAGCCCGAGAATAGTTTCGTATGGTGATTTAAGATTTGGACGCAAAATTTGGTGTCATTCCGAGTCGTTTAAGTATGATTCGCCGCGTTCGGAGTAAGTCGGAAGGACTTGAAGTTCATAAATTGATTCTATTTGGTTTTGGGTAGTGATTATTAGTTTTGATATTGTTTTCTGCATTCTGAGGGTGCAAGCGAGCCCGGTTTATGTTTACAAACTAGTTGGTATGTTTGGGCGAGACTCCGGGGGCCTCGGGTGCTATTCGGATGATGTGCGGATCAAGTTTGAACTTGAAAGAACTGTTGGTGCAACAATTCTGGTGCGCCGGTACCTGCGAGATTTTGGCTGCAGGTGTGAGCTTTTGGCCACAAAAGCGGATTTGGACAATGGTCAATGGCCTGCAGAAGCGAAGGGATTCCCGCAGAAGTGGCCTCACTTCTGTGATGAAAGGACTGCAGCTGCGAGAAGGGGCTGGCCAGGCCTGGAGCGCAGGTGCGACGCAGCTTCTGCAGAAGCGAGAGCCCGTCTGCAGAAGCGAAGGCATGTGGCCTGGGCTAGGACCGCACCTGCGATGGAATTTCCGCATGTGCGGCGCCGTAGATGTGCCCCAGGATCCGCAGAAGCAAAAATCGCTAGGGCAGTGAGATTTATTTAATGTCGGTACTTAGGCAATTTTAGGTCATTTCTTTTATCCATTGGGCGATTTTGGAGCTCTTTGAAGAGGGGTTTTCACCTAGCACTTTGAGGTAAGTAATTTCTATATGAGATGAGTTTAATACATGTATTTTGGGTAGATTCTTAGCATATAAAGTGTAGTAATTGTGGGTTTAGTTAAAAAAAACCTAGGTTTTAATATAAAAAATAGGATTTAACCATGAAAATGATTGTGGAATTGGGTAAAAAAATATATATTTAAGTTCGTGAGGTTATGAATAACAGTTATCTTAAAAAAAATTCGGAATCCGGACACATGGGCCCGAAGGTGAATTTTAGGAATCTTCCAATTTGGGTTAGGTAATTACTCTTATAGCTAAATTATTAACTTTTGAGTGTATATTGATTAATTTATATAACATTTGGCTAGCTTCGGATTGTTCAGCACTAAGTTGAGGCTTTGGAGTGAATTTGTGGGCCGGAAAGTGAGCTTTGAGACGAGGTAAGTCTCTTGCCTAACCTTATAAGAGAACAATTACCCCATAGGTGATTTAATTACTATTTGCTTCTAATTGTGGGGGATACACACGCACGAAGTTGTCACACCTCCTTTTTACTACCCCGGAAGGGTATATAAGGGAGGTTTTTCCAATTAAAGTGACAGTCGAAACATGATTATTTTTTTAATATTCAGAGTCGCCACTTGGGATAATTTATGGTGTCCCAAATCACCAGTTTAAAATCTAGAATCGAGGAAAGATTGGCTCTGTTTTATAGTCCGTGAACACAGAAATCCGGGTAAGAAATCTGTTAACCTGGGAGAAGGTGTTAGGCATTCCCAAGTTCCATGGTTCTAGTACGGTCGCTCAACTATTATTATTGGCTCAATATTCTGATTTAACTACACATTTAAAACCTACGTGCCCTTTTTAACCTTTTAGCCGCTTTTAATATTTCAGAAAAATTCAAGGTTATTTAAAACACATCGTAATCCACGCTACATGAAATGCACCTGTGGTTCACGATACGTTCTATTTAACCTTGTTGGAAATTAGAACCGGATCACATGAAATGTACACCCGGATTTAGAACGTGTTTATTCCATTATTATTATCAACATTATGGTAGGGTCACATGAAATGCACACCCGAGCCCTTTTAATCTAGTTGGCGTAGTGGATAGCAACCCAATTTCTATATTGTGACAAATTCACGTTCATCTATAACCAATTCGAGTAAACATATGGGCAGATAGCTAAGTGAGCAAATTCAAAACTGCAGAGAACAATTACAGAATCAACGGGATCATATCACTAAACCAATAATTAGCATCAAGCTTGCATAAAACGAATAGAGGATTCCAAACATCTAAGGTTCAATTCCTTTTCCGATTTTTAACTGATCACCATGGTCAAATCCTTTTCCATTTCGATTCCTTTCAAAATGAATACCGAATTGACTGTGAGTCCAAAAGGCATACATCAACAATAAGTATTTGTGCAAATTGTCACATGAACATTTCAATAATTTTCCATTGAATCATGTAATCCAATATCATTTTAAAATCAGATTTTTAATTCAAGATATCACAAATAGGCATGGAATTCACACAAGTCTACCACCTAAACATCATACAAGATAAAATCATCAAGCAAAGAGTACGATGGTGATGGACCTCAAATTGATTAGTTTTCCTTTGAATTTAGATCATTGAACCAACCCCCAACAGAAATGTATATCGGATCGTGACGGAAAATAGGCAACAAAACCAATGAACGGAAACTCGACAAACTCTGATTCGACCGAAACAAACCTCGAACCGGCGACCAAAATCAGCAAACTTCCAGAACTCAAACAAACACCATGATTCTGAATCCAAAACCGAAATCAAATGAAGAAAACAGAAGCTCTTTTTATATATGTATATATATTTTTTCGGTTTTTGCGTTTTATTTGTTTTGTTTCGTTCTTCGTTGTTTTCTGTTACTTCTGCTCTGTCTTGCTCTATTTCGTCTGTGTGTGCCTCTTTCTGGGTTGAGGTGTAGCTAGAGCGTGGGTCTGGAGGCGGCTGTGATGGTTTTAGGTTTCTAGGTGTAAAGGAGATGAAGTTTAGGGGTGATCATTGGGTGGTTGGCGTGAGGTCTGGCGCGAGGTCTGGTGATTTCCGACGAGGGGTCACTGGAGTTGGGGGTCGCTGTTTTGGTTTATGCTGCTGAAGAAAATGAATAACGAGGGGGGGAGGGGTTCGTTTGGAGAAGACGAAGTCAGGGGGTGGGGTTTCTCTGTGTCAGCGGCTGTCCCAGCTTTTTAGGTCCCTAGGTCTATTATTTTGTGCATTTCAGCTGATTTGTATATTAGGGGTCTAGGTTTTTGTAGGGTTAGGATTATTGGGTCTTGGGCCGGGTCGACCCGATTTGGGCTGGGTAAGGAGATGGGCTAGTTTAAGTGAAGAAGGGGTATTGAAAGATTTGGGCTCACTCATTACATGGCCCAATTTCGAATTTAAGACCAAGTTTTTCAATTTCCTTTTCTTTTTGTTTTCTTTTTTTTCTTTAATTAATTAAAAACCTAAATTAAATTCCTAAATTAATTCAAATTGTAAAATTAAGCTAATTATCTAACCATAATATTTATAAAAATTAGTTGATCCTAAATTAAAAGAGAAAACTTAATAACCCAAAATTTAAAGCTAAGAATGTAAAAATGAACCATTTTTGTGATTTTTATTTTTAATAAAGCAACTAATTAATTAATTAATCTTAAAATGTGAACAAAAATCTAAATGCAATGCAGGGTATTTTTGGTATTTTTGGATTTTTAATGGAAATTAAATATGCACAATAATGCAAATAATTAATAAAATTCTACGGAAAATCCTATAAAATTGCTAAAATTAGAAAAAATTATTTTCTTATATTTTATGGGAGTAATGCATATAGGGCAAAAATCACGTGCTCATAGCTGGCCCTCTTTGCTCGAAAACACGAAGAGTTTTTCGTGCAAAGATAAAGCGAGCGGATACGAGCAATTTTTGCCCGTTTGGATACTCCGTGGGAAGCATTTTTTTGAAAAATTTGACCGAACCTTGCTTTCGAGGTTGCCTACATATCCTTGGCTATAAAGGAATCAGGTCAGTGTAGTTTAGGAAAGTGAGGAAGAGATGAGTTCGACAGTCGAGTGAGGTGCCGTTCCGTCGAGGTTTCGGTCTGCGGTCCTGTTATTACATCAAAATCAAAAAAGTGAAAAAGACTAACTAAGCCTGTCAACTATGAGTTACAAGAAGATTCCTATCTATAAGTCTTCTGAAGCTTGATCTTGAGTGGTTCTTCATGCAGACTCTAGATTTGAACCTTGACGCTTGTTAACTGCAGGTGCTAGCTCGCTCTTCTTCAGCTTTCCGGATCAAGATCGGACATGTGGTGCTTGTGACTTCAACCACGTCTTAAGAAGTTCACATATTTCTCTGCTTCTATATTTTGGATTCACTTCTCTTTTTTTCTTTTTCCCCTCTTTTTATTCTGGATTTAGACTACTTTTGTTGGTCATCTCGGACTGTTGACCCGCATTCTTGCTGCGAGCTTCTTTTGTTGCTGACTTGAATTGCATTCTGAAGTGAATTTCCTTATTCTCCAGGTAGGTGCCTGATTGCCGATACTCAAACTGTCTTCCTTCGTTCTCCAGATGGGCGCCTGATTACCAAAACTTGAATTGTATACCCTTTGTTACCTTAAACTGTTTTCCCTTGAAACCTGTGTTGTCTTCCTTTGAAACTTGAGCTGCTTTCCTTGTTCTCCAGGTGGGTACCTCATTGCCAGAAACTTGAACTATATTCCCTTGCTCTCCAGGTGGGTGCCTGATTGCCAAAACTTTAATTGTATTCCCTTACTCTCCAGGTGGGCGCCTGATTGCTAAAACATCAACTGTATTCCCTTGCTCTCCAGGTGGGCGGCTGATTGCCAAAACTTGAACTGTATTCCCTTGCTCTCCAGGTGGGCGCCTGACTGCTGAACTGAACCGTCTTCCCTTGAACATTGTTTCATTCCCTTTGTTCTCCAGGTGGGCGCCTGATTACCAACATTTGAATTGCTTTCCCTTTGTTCTCCAGGTGGGTGCCTGATTTCCAACACTTGAACTATTTTTCCTTGAAACTTGATTCATTTTCCCTTTGTTCTCCAGGTGGGCTCTTGATTACCAACACTTGAATTGCTTTCCCTTTGTTCTCTAGGTGGGTTCCTGATTACCAACACTTGCATTGCTTTCCCTTTGTTCTCCAGGTGGGCTCCTGATTACCAACACTTGAATTGCTTTCCCTTTGTTCTCCAGGTGGGCTCCTGATTACCAATACTTGTATTGCTTTCCCTTTGTTCTCCAGGTGGGCTCCTGATTACTAATATTTGCACTGTTTTTCCTCGAGACTTGAACTGCTTCCCTTTGTTCTCCAGGTGGGCTCCTGATTACCAACATTTGCATTATTTTTCCTCGAAACTTGAACTGCTTCCCTTTGTTCTCCAGGTGGGATCCTGATTACCAACACTTGAATTGTTTTCTCTTTGTTCTCCAGGTGGGCTCCTGATTACCAACACTTGAATTGTTTTCCCTTTGTTCTCCACGTGGGCTCCTGACTACCAATATTTGCACTGTTTTTTCCTCGAAACTTGAACTGCTTCTCTTTGTTCTCCAGGTGGGCTCTTAATTACCAACACTTGAATTGCTTTCCCTTTGTTCTCCAGGTGGGCTCCTGATTACCAACACTTGAATTGCTTTCCCCTTCTCAAACCGCCTTTGTGCTAACAAAATTTGGGCACAACACTTGAAAACATTCAAACTTCCCAGCTTTGATTTGGACACAATTTTCGTCCCTGTTTCAATCAAAGACAACTTGTGAGTTTATAAATATGGTGGTTGATTTGTGGCCTTGACTTTGAGGGCGATTGATCCTTCACTTCCCATGATAACTTCGATTTCAACTCGAAAAAACTTGCATGTTTATTAACTGACCACTTTCTCTATCACCCTTATCACAGAAAATACCTCTGATCCGTTCAAACCCAATACCATTCATCTGTTGCATTGTGCTCATGCATTGACATATACTGAACCTTTATGTTTCACATGAATCCCAAAGCACGTCAATTGCTAACCACTCAGTGCGCATACTATTCTTTCCTGACTGAAACCACTAGCTTTGGCCTTGAGGTCTATTGCTCCTTCACTTGCCATGAAAACTTTGATTTCCGCTTGGAAGACCTTGCTTGCCATTAGTTAACCACTTTCTCTGTCAAACTTATCAGAGAAAATACCTTTGACCCGTTCACCCATCATCCTCTATCTGTTGCATTGTTCATGAATTGACATATACCAAACCTTTGTATTTCACATGAATCCCAAAGTACGTTGATCATTACCAACTCAGTGTGCATGCTGTTCTTTCCTGACTTATGCCACTTTGATGTGCTAGCCAGATCCCATTTTGTGCAATTGAAAAGCTAGTAGCAAATTTTGAAGTCATTTCTCACTTGTTCTGACCAAACAGACTCAGGAGGAGGAAGTAAACAAGACAAAGGAACAGAGTAAAGGACAATGGAAAGAGATGATTCTTAACAAGAAAACTACGAAGTAAAAACTTATCAGATATGGATACCAACTATAATGACCATGACATGCACCTCTGGATTAATTGGCCTAATCTGTCAAGCAAGTCTAATGTTCAACTCTTGTTGTACCTCTTCGCCGTAAAATTGGGATTCAATGCTCCGATTATCCTATCTGATTCACAATCTTTATTCGACTTGTAGTGCCCGAAGGGTTTTCACCATCAAGACTCTCTTATTTTGTTCTTTATCTCAACTTACTGTCGCCTTATGGTGCCTATGAAGGTTTTCACTGATAAGACTCTCTCATTTCTTCTTTTCTTCTTTCCTCCGATTCTGTAGATGACAAGGCATTGACCATAGTAAAAACATCATGTGCTCCTGGTATGTCTAAACTCAGCACTCTCAAAGATTATCTGGGAGGTCTTTTTTGGATTGTAATGTGGCTTTTGGACAGGGTTAGAAGGAAAGGATATCATAAAGGCTCAAAGTAACTATGACAACGGAGTTAATTTATTTACAACTTTTGGAATCCATTTTAAAAACTTTGCCCCAATTTCTAAAACAAGGGAATTTGGCTCTCTTTTTTCTTTTTCTTTTTACTAAGAAAGAATGCCTCACTCTCAACTTCGTGGGATTATGAAATATTTTATTTGGTATGACCGAACCGTAAGGCTGCCTGCGTATCTTGTGGTGATAAGAATCAGGTCAAACGTAGTTCACAAGACTACTTTTTGTTACTATTTTCCTTTTTTTTTCTTTTTCTCTTTTTTCTTATTTTTTCTTTTTTCTTTCTTTTCTTTTTTTTTCTTTTCCTTTTTTTTATCTCTATTTTTCTCTTCTTTTTGTTTTGAATTTTCCTTCTGGAATGAACCTTTTAAAATAAACCTATGGGGGCATAAATCTTTTTTCTTTTTTCGTTGACTCTAACTTGATTCCAAAAGAGGGAAAGTCAAAGAATTAGTACAGGCTCAAAAGGGTATCAAATGGTATAAGTATTTGGGTAGCTGAAAGAGGGTCTCTCAATCCTTGATAATCCCAAGTACAACACATGCAACTTGAAATGAAAGTTGAAGATCATGCACAAAATTTCTTTTGCGGCTTCGTCATTGATATTACTGATATGTCTTCCACTTTTCTTTAGCACCTTGTCAAGTACAGAACCCTCGTTGGGTGATTCCGTTTTCACAATGGATATTCTCCGTCAATTTGGAGAAAACTTTCTTGACTTTATCTTGTAACTTGAGATGCACTTGAACTCAAAGTTGTTTGCTTCAAATTGTTCGGGATACACTTTCCTTTAATGATGTCTTTTCACCCTATTAACTTTCCAAATTATTTGTTCCAGTTTCACATGGTTCAGGCTTCAAATGATCTCAAAATATCCAAATCTGTACTTATTTTCCTCAAGTGCCCCTATCATCTCAAAATTATTTCATTGCTTCATGATTAAACTAACTTTTAAGACCAGGCCTAGAATTATGCGTACGTGCCATGTCACTAGAGTCAGCAGGAAAAGAACTATAAAAGAAAAAGATAACTAAACAAAAATGACTAGAAATAACAGAAAACAAAAATTGCATTAGACAGACAGTGAAAGGGTTTGAACAACAAGACAAAGAAAACACACTGGGGTTGCAACCCTGGAAAAACCTAAATAACACTAAAAGAGTTACTATGACTAAACAAACTAGGCAAAATAAAATGATAGAATATTTTGAGGCACAAGACAATATCCGGATTGCAACCCTGAAATAACCCGGATAATAAAAATGATAGTAAAATGAACCACCAAGACTCCTCCCTGGCTGGCCAAGAAAGGAGCATCTTTCTAATCACCAAGCTCAACATCCTAGCCACTGGGTTTCGCATCAACATTACTAGAACCTTCACAAGTCTTCATCGCATTGTCCTTAGCAAATTGCTTTTGGGTCCCTTTGGCCGGCTCGCTCTTAGGATCAACTGCCGGAACCAAGAGTGATAACGCTGAAAGCTTTGCAGCAAGTGGCCCTCCGAGGATCTCAGAAGAGTTCTCATATTCCAATTCCTCACAAATCATGTCCACCATATGCGTCTCATTATGAACAGGCAATGGACTTTGGCTAGTATCTGCTGCATTTGGATTTTGCACGGTAATATCACCTGCATCAATAAGCTTCTGGACTGCTCCTTTCAGATGCCAACACTTTTCTATGTCATGCCCCGTGGCATTAGAGTAATATGTACACCTTTGAGAAAAATCAAAATTCTTTGGAAGATGGTTTGGAATTTTTATCTGAATCGGCTTCAACATGTCCAATTGCCTCAGCCTTTGGAATAGACTAGCATATGATTCTCCAATAGGAGTGAAAGACTTTTTTCTTTGCTGCAGCCTTCTCATTTTGTACTCTAGCCTCGGTTGAAATATTTTGCGGGTAGGTGGTTGATATGCTTGAGGAGGCGGGTAAAATGTTTGCGGAAATGGTGCAGGCCATCGCATGTCTCGTGGGTGTGGAGCATATGGCGGTGCATTGTAGATAGGGTACTAGGAAGGTGAGGTATGACTTTGGGAATTTTGTGGAGAAAAGTAGCATTGGGGAGAAATATTTGGAGCACGAGGATAGCCATGGGGTCGATATTGAGGCTGAAAACGTTGAGCAGGAATGCCCACTGGATCCTGTCGTTGGCGGGGCTCAGCAACATCTTTTCTATCAATGGGAGAACTATGCCGAACAACTTGTTCGTTCCATCTGAACCAAGACTCCCTAAAACCTTCCTCCGGTTTCTTTTCCATATTAGATAGGGAGGAGCGGTCTGGGGTAATGCCTATATTGTACTGAAAGTGTCGAACAAAATCTTGATCCATGTCATGCCATGTAGGTCACTTACTAACATCTTGACGTGTACGCTATTCCAAAGCTGCCCCAGTCAGGCTTTCACTGAAATACACCATCAGCAACTCGTCTTTCCCGCTAACACTTCTCATTTTACTGCAATAACCCCTCAGATGGGCTACCGTATCTCCACGCCCCTCATACAAATTAAACTTTGGCACTTTAAACCCCGCGGGCAGATGAAAATCAGGGAACATATTAATCTGATTTCCATCCCTTGCATGCTCCTTAAGGACTGTTCTATACCTTTCAACGTCCTGGATATCTCATCTCGCCCTTCTTTTCCCGTAAACTTTCATTTTCAACATGAGGCTCATCCTGAGGGCTCTACTTGTATGAGTCAGGAACCTTATGGGCAACCTCTGAGAGGTAATATTGGGCATCATGAGCTTTGAGTGAGTGTTCATTGTTGGATCTATGAAGGGAAGATTGTTGAGAAGTTGTCCATGAGGATAGTGGATATGACAGGAGGGCAATTTTGGGGAGAGGTAATTGGAGGATGAGTGATGGAGCTACTAGGGTGGTTGGGAAAGCTGTAATAAGCGGGTGGATCTGGAGAGTATGGGGGATCCACTACAACAAAAAGGGTGTTTAGCGGCAATACAAAACGGCTTTAGCAGCAATAATAATAGATGATATATCTTTTATCGGCCATTAGCGTTTAACCGCTGATGTTGTGGTCGGCAAAGCCTTTAGCAGCCTTTATGACAAAAGCTGGTAAAATATATGATCTATTGCCGCTAAAAACAAGCAACTTTAATGGCAATTGATTTTAGTGCTAAAATTCACAAGCTGTAACTGAAATAATTTAGGCACCATTAATAATAGTTACTACATTCATCCAGAATATGTTCCAAACAACAAAATTTATTAATACTAATTCAAAAATATGATATATCTTACTAAATCTTAACAAACAAAAGGAAGTACTAATAAAAAAATCAATGTCACATTAACTTAAAAATAAACTTATATTGTTCTAATTGAATAGCTAATGCTATTATATAACTAATCCTGACGAATGATAATCTTCAAATAATTTCCGCAACTTTTCATCATATTAAAATCTTCCACCCGCTAAATTATTGAACATCAGAGTGTGACCTGAAATTTTAAAAAAATTGTGTCAAAAGATAAAATATAATGTGAAAAAATATATTGAAGAGTCTATCATTGTCAGTCTGTCATATTCTTTTTCAGCCAACTCCCTCACCTAACATTTATTAGCAAAAACAACCAGATGGATTAATAGGCGAGCAAAATGTATGTGCATATAATGCAAATAATACCAGGTCATATGGTGTGTCCAGACAAGTTTAAACCAACATGGACGATTCTTGATTAACCAGCGAGTTCCATTGGTAGGACACTGATTCTGTAGCCATGTCATTTATAGATTGTAGATCCAAATCAAATCTGCACAATAGAAGTTGTAGAAATTTAGTGCATCTGCTCATGAAAAAGGATTACTTATCTATAGTTGATATATAGATTATGAAGGCAAAATGAACCTTGATTCTCTTCAAGTTCTCATTCCTAGCTCTTTGTTCATTGAGGGTCACATGTATCGACGCTAGTTCCTAATAAGTAAGTAAGAACACATGTTCAAACAAGAAAATTTTGATTTGGTTTTTAAAGTATACATGGTAATCATCAAAACTGTTGGAAACCGATCATCTTCAAAGAAATTCAACTGGCATTTTTAAGAGAAAACAATTCTTTGCTAGAACCACAGTTTCTTTTCAGAAATAATTTTTATTAGTAAGATTCTTCTCATAATCTGTAACTTAGTGCCAATTCAGCACAAAGAAATAAAAAAAATGATTATATTTTCGACATAATCTTTTTATTAGATTTTACTGATTTTATAATAAAAAGATATAAACATATGAAAAACTCAATGAAAGCTTATATCATCACAGAAAGAACAAAAAGGTGTGCAGTTATCAAATAAAAGTTCAAGCAGTGTAGTTAATTCAGGTCACAACTCATAAGTTTTGCCACATTCATCCAATGATTTTACTAGCACCTCAAGATTCACCTTAATGTGTCTAGAATGGTTCTATAAAAGAGAAACTTCTGATTTAGAAAAGTCAACTTATCTAACTTGATTAGTGAAATAATATAGCAACCTAGATACCATCAGTCTTACCATCTCAATCCATTTTAACAATTTTCTTGTATAGCTCCAGTTTTTTCTCTTATAAAAGGTTAAACAACATAATAATAGTTAAATTGCAAGCTCGGCCAATTTCACATTATTTTTAAAAAAGAAGCATACCTAGAAGAACAACAAAGAACGATGTGCACTAAGTCTACTTCAAGTCAATTATGGACAATTTGATATCAAGATCAAGATATATATAAAAAAACACTCATAGTAGTTAAAAAGATAGTTGTTGAAGAGTTGTCATAGAGAACGAAAGCAAACTCTCCATGGAAATCTCTACTTACTTGATCTGCATGATAAGGACCTTTATCCATCAAAGTTATATATGCCTCTACAACAACGATTACTTTATTCGTTATTTTTTTTTAACCATATTGTTACTTTAGATATTATACATTCTCAATGTGGCATTAAACAAATAGAATATATCATCCACAACTGCAAATAACCTAGCACAAACAAAATATTGATAATAAAAATGGCCTATCATACAATTATTTATTTATAAGGAAAGATATTCAAACAATTATTTATATATGACATGCAAGAATAGAGAATAAATAAAGAGTTATCAATGTGTGCTAATCCACAGAAAGTTCTAATTTTTTTGCCTCTCCCTCTCCCTAAAAAATTAACAATACGGAAGAATGTTCATTGACTAGGAACGTTCCCCATTTGGGATCAAGTTAACAAGATAATGTTAACTAGAAGGAGATTCCATTCAAATCCTCACCCGCAGTATATAACTAATCTCTGCTTGGACTTTCACATTATATCTTTAAAATTTAACCCTACGCCCACAAATAATGAATTAACATCAATAACCTAAACTGTCAATTGATTACTAAGTTAAACAATATATAATTGGAGATATGATTTCCTAGGTTTAGAAAAGTTTTTACTCTCTTTAGTAAGCAGTAGTTCGTTGAGTGATCTCATTTACTCTATTGTCGCATAGGCTTATGTATAGAATCTGGTAAAAGAAATAACTGACACATGCAAATGTATTTCTCCTCATTTAGTCTATTATTGCATCTGTTTACGCTTTATTTATCCTCTCTTGGAGCTCTTATGTTTAAAACTTTTCAATTGATATTGATCTAACCGAGGGTCACATAAATTAAAAATTCACAATATATGGATGTCTAAAAAATGATGTCTTGATTTTCAAAGATTCATAGAAATACTAGTAAAACATTATACACATTAGTCATTGTTATTCAAGCAAACATACTTCTGTGTAACATTTTATCAAACACTGAATATGTTTCTTAAATTTGTCCTCTAGAAGCAACACCTAAAGTAATATAGAATACTCAAATAATTCAGAATCAAATCCCATCACAAGCAATATAGTAAAAGGCTAATAAATTAGAATAAACCCAGTTTCAATTATTAAAAAATCAAAATCCAACAAACGCAAAGCTAAAAACGAAATTTTTTTTGAGAACAGTTAATTCCTATCAAAATGGAATACGTAGAATATTCTGTCTATATAAGGATGTGGATGGAAAATGACAAATACAAGTAAAAAAATATGCAAAAGTATCAAATAGGTAACTGGCAGTGATGGAGATGCCAGCGATAGTAAAAAGGCAGAGGTTTTCGATCAATAACTGGTTAATCGAGCTTTGACAATGGTATAATATCTATGTTCATGCTTTTTCTTCCTTTTTGGTTGCTGGATTGCTGCTATTATCTTCAATATTCATTGAAAGCATAAAAATTCTTAGATGATCTAAATGGAAAAAAAATAAGAGAAACACTATAGAAGAAAAGCCAGAGGCGGGAGGAGTAATAGAGAGGGAAATGAAAAATATAGGGTTTGCTTTTGGAGATTAAAAAGTTAAAGTTTGTTATTTTACTGGCCATTTCATTTAATTGCCAGTAAATATGTAGCTTTTTCTGGCTAATTTATATTAGCCACTAACAGTTTGACATAAGAAATTAATTACCGGCGATTATCTTATTGCCACTAAATAATTGCCGCTAAAAATACATTTTGTTGTAGTGATCATCTGGCATTATGACCGGAGTTTGGGTAAGGGTAGCATCTAAGAAGCTAGGTGGTGGCAGAGGTGGTGCCTTCCCAGTCATCCAAGCCTGATACATGTCCGCAATGTGTTGTCTTAACATCCTCACCTCTTCAACCAACCCATTGCCCTGTTGAACCAATTGCTTTTGGGTACCGATATCAACCGACTCAATTCTGTTGCCATCTGCCATTGCCTTTCAACCTTATTTTTAGAGAAGAGTTACCACTTTAAGAACCACAAATCAACCACCTTTCTGCTATGAAGATGAAGTCATCCGTTAGCGTTAGGGCATTTAACAGCTAAAAATCACATTGCGTGCAATGCACCTAGCAACAATTAACGATTCTAGAATGACTTCGAGGGTCACAAGGTCACTTGGCATCATCCCAATTTGTTCCCTTCAATCTTCTATTTTCGTTTCTTTCTAGCACTTGCTTGCTCATTTTCCTTCTTTTTTTTCTAATTATCACTTTTTTCTTTCCTCTTATTTCTCACATCCCATAATTTCATCTCCCTTTTTTCTTTTTCTTTTTTTCTCTTTTTCCTTTTTTCTCTTTTTCTTTTGATAAAAAAAATGATTTGATCGAACCCTATATAGGTTGCCTACGTATCATGACGCCGCATGAATCAGATCTTTGTGTAGTTCGGGAAGATCGGGAATAAAGTTAACAACTAACGATCTCATTTTTTTTAATGACTAATCCGATGAGAAAAGAGAAATTAAAGAAGCAAACCTTTTTTTTGAATTTTCTAGACTTAATGTTCTATAACATATTCTAAACTCAAGCTTAACAGATTTTTTTTCTTTTTCTTTTCTTTTTGAAGCAAATACTCTATTAAGAAAAAATCCTAGAAGAGAAAAATGTTTTTTGACCTTTTTTAGGAAGGAAATCTAAAAAATAAACCAAAGAAATATATTTTGATTTTCGTTTGATATCCCGAGGAAATATTTCGAAACAGGAAATGAACAAGATAAAAAAAATATTTTTGGATTTCAATTTTTAATTACCTAAGGGAGAAACTCTGAAAATAAACCAAGGAAAAAGTATGTTTTTTTCTTCTTCTATGTACAATGTCCTAAAGTTCTAGTGAAAATAAAAAGATTTTTTTAATATTCATTTTTCATTAATTTCCCAAAGAAGAACCTCAAAAGAAAATCTTTTTGGATTTTTGGTATTAATATCTTAAAGAATTTTTTTAAAGAAGTACTAAAAGAAAATTCTCTTCTCTTTTTTGTTTTTTGAATTTTTAGTCTTATTTTACTAAAGGAAATATAAAAGCAATTTTTATTTTAAGTTCTAAATATTAATTTCCTAAGGAAAACCACAATTTTTTTTTTTGAACTTCTAGAGTTAGTATTCTAAAGAAAACATTTAACAGAAATATAAAAACGCGAAATCTCTTCTTTTTTTTGGATTTTTGATTTACGATACATTTTCAAATACAAAATACGAAATAATAACAAAAGACTCGACAAACTTAACTAGACTATGACAGACTCTAGCATCAACTAAATGACTGAAATGAACAATAGACTAAAAAAAAAGCTCCTCAGGCAGCTCCTGAATGCAGTGGTCCTGGGGTATCTGTCATGCTCAAATTTCGGTAAGTAGATCCACACCTGTATGAGAAAATTGAAACCAACACTATGTGAGACAATAATATTCCCTACTAGACACATGCAAGACATGGTTGAGGCTATTTTTGCAAAATGACGGTGGCCAAAAGGTGGCTAGAAGTGCAAAATTTGGCTAAGACCCTACAAATCCAAGAATCTAAGATTTACTAGGAAGATCGGACCCTATGTGGGTTACCTACGTATCATGGCCCGAAAGGCGAGAATCAGGTATGCGTAGTTCAGGCCGATTGGATAAGGGCAAGAATTAAAAAAAAAAAAACTAATTTAGAGAAAATATTTTTTTTTTTGTCGTTTTGAAAAGTGATGAAACATGTAAACTCTTTTTGAATTTCGTATTCCTCTTTTTTTTTTTGAAAAAATAATGGGAAAGTGCAAAATCTTTTTGTTTTTTTTTTCATTTTCATTTTTTTGGTCTTTTCCTGAAAAAGCATGAAAGACAATTATAACTGGGTCCTACTTGCTTTATTTTCACACTTCACCCTCACTTTTTTCCCCCTTTTTTCATTTGCCCTCTACTATTATTGGTCCGCCAAATGACCCTTTTACCCTTGAAGATTGCAACATATAGCACATTAGGATGCATCAGGATGATCTTTTATTTTTTGGGGTACACATGTCCTAGACGGACCCAACGCCTGTGTTGAGTCCCCAAAGTGAGATGCACGTGATACAAACAAGCGTTCCTACTAGGGATCCGGTATGAGTCTATGTTATTCTAGGTTTAAAAACCTAGGTTTATTTGTTCTAGACCTGGCTTACCCGAGCGGACATGTCGAGCGGGGAGGGGGGGGCAGTGTACCGGGAATACAGAAGCTTCACCGGCTTTGCAACTTGTTCGAACCTCGTTTTAAAATTGGGATATGACTTTAACAGAAGAGAAGTCACACGAAGTGCACACTTCCCAGATGATTTAGAAGACTCAGAGAGAGGAGGGTTTCGTATCAATTTATATACAGTTCAACAATATCAAAGCGGTAAAAAGCAACATTTAGCACACTAGGCCCAAACATGTAAATAAAACCAGATAATAAATAAAGTCAAATATAACAATTATTCTAAGCTCGAATTCTTGAACCCTGAACCAGAGATTCTGGGTTCTTGTCCCCAGCAGAGTCGCCAAAGCTGTCACACCTCCTTTTTACTACCTCGGAAGGGTATATAAGGGAGTTTTTACCAATTTAAGTGACAGTCGAAACGGGATTATTTTTTTAAGATTCAGAGTCACCACTTGGGGATAATTTATGGTGTCCCAAGTCACCAGTTTAAAATCTCGAATCGAGGAAAGATTGACTCTGTTTTACAGTCCACGAAAACAGAAATCCGGGTAAGGAATTCTGTTAACCCGGGAGAAGGTGTTAGGCATTACCGAGTTTCGTGGTTCTACCACGGTCGTTCAACTATTATTGTTGGCTCAATAATCTGATTTAATTACACATTTAAAACCTAGGTGCCCTTTTTAACCTTTTAGCTGTTTTTAATATTTCAAGAAAATTCAAGGTTATTTAAAACACATCGTAATCCACGAAATGCACCCGTGGTTCACGATACGTTCTATTTAACCTTGTTGGAAATTAGAATCGGGTCACATGAAATGTACCCGGATTTAGAACGTGTTTATTCCATTATTATTATCAATATTATGGCAGGGTCATATGAAATGCACACTCGAGCCCTTTTAATCTAGTTAGCGTAGTGGATAGCAACCCAATTTCTATACTGTGACAAAATCACATTCAGCTATAACCAATTCGAGTAAACATACAGGCAGATAGCTAAGTGAGCAAATTTAAAACTACGGAGAACAATTACAGAATCAACGGGATCATATCACAAAACCAATAATTAGTATCAAGCTTGCATAAAACGAATAGAGGATTCGAAACATCTAAGGTTGAATTCCTTTTCCGATTTTTAACTGATCACCATGGTCAAATTCTTTTCCATTTCGATTCCTTTCAAAATGAATACCGAATTGACTGTGAGTCCAAAAGGCATATATCAACCATAAGTATTTGTGCAAATTGTCACATGAATATTTCAATAATTTTCCATTGAATCATGTAATCCAATCTCATTTCAAAATCAGATTTTTAATTCAAGATATCATAAATAGGCATGGAATTTACACAAGTCTACCACCCAAACATCATACAGGACAAAATCATCAAGCAAAGAGTACGATGGTGACGAACCTCAAATTGATTAGTTTTTCTTTGAATTTAAATCACTGAACCAACCCCCAATAGAAATATATATCGGATCGCGACGGAAAATAGGCAACAAAACCAACGAACGGAAACTCGACAAACTCAGATTCGACCGAAACAAGCCTCGAACCGGCAACCAAAATCAGCAAACTTCCAGACCTCAAACAAACACCATGATTTTGAATCCAAAACCGAAATCAAATGAAGAAAACAGAAGCTCTTTTATATATGTATATATATTTTTTCGATTTTTGCGTTTTTTTGTTTTTGTTTCGTTCATCATTGTTTTCTGTTACTTCCGCTCTGTCTTGCTCTATTTCATCCGTGTGTGCCTCTTTTTGGGCTGAGGTGTAGCTGGAGCGTGGGTTTGGAGGTGGCTGTGATGGTTTTAGGTTTCTAGGTGTAAATGAGATGAAGTTCAGGGTTGGTCATTGGGTGGTTGGCGTGAGGTCTGGTGGTTTCCGGCGAGGGGTCACTGGAGTTGGGGGTCGCTATTTTGGTTTATGCTGCTGAAGAAAATGAATAACATGGGGGGTCGTTTGGAGAAGATGAAGTCAGGGGGTGGGGTTTCTCTGTGTTAGTGGCTGTCCTAGCTTTTTAGGTCCCTAGGTCTATTATTTTGTGCATTTCAGCTGATTTGTATATTAGGGGTCTAGGTTTTTGTAGGGTTAGGATTATTGGGTGTTGGGTCGGGTCGAGACCCGACCCGGGTTGGGTAAGGAGATGGGCTAGTTTAAGTGAAGAAGGGGTATTGAAAGATTTGGGCTCACTCATTACATGGCCCAATTTCGAATTTTAGACCAAGCTTTTCAATTTCCTTTTCTTTTTGTTTTCTTTTCTTTCTTTAATTAATTAAAAATCTAAATTAATTCAAATTGTAAAATTAAGCTAATTATCTAACCATAATATTTATAAAAATTAGTTGATCCTAAATTAAAAGAGAAAACTTAATAACCCAAAATTTAAAGCTAAGAATGTAAAAATGAGTCATTTTTGTGGTTTTAATTTTTAATAAAGCAACTAACTAATTAATTAATCCTAAAATGTGAACAAAAATCTAAATGCAATGCATGGTATTTTTGGTATTTTTTGATTTTTAATGAAAATTAAATATGCACAATAATGCAAATAATTAATAAAATTCTACGAAAAATCCTATAAAATTGCAAAAACTGGAAAAAAAATATTTTCTTATATTTTATGGGAGTAATTCATATAGGGAAAAAATCACGTACTCACAGAGGTGACGAGAGTCTGTGCGTAGCTACTAATTATGCTTAAGTACGGGTAATTTATGACCCAAATCATGAAATACTTATAATGTTTGCACCATACTTGTTAATTAAAGTACCTAAATTATGTTTAAACTCGATAAAGGATTTGTAAAGACCGAATTTCACATACTTGAGTTTTGGCAAGTTACTTGACCATTAATAGAAATTGTGCTTCTTTGCGTATTAGCCTTGTAATAGCTTTTAAATCGGATGTTCACAAAATATTCTCTCTTCTTCTGGAGCGGGCCGAACGCCTCGGCAGTATAATAGATGCATCTATGGTTCGTGCCACCCGACCCTTGACAGTGTGCATATAATTCTGGATCGGACCATACAACCTCGGCATAATCGTGCGTGTTAAATGCTTGGAGCCCGAATACACTTGATATTATTTTTATGAATTGAGAGGTTATAATTTATTTATTTATTTGCTCGAGGTTTATTTGGAATTAGTAGGTGTTAGTGGATGACTTTTGGAACTTAGTATTGGTTAAAGAATTATTTAATCATTGTTGCTACTGTTTTAATATTATTGTTCACATATTTTATAACTATCTACCATTCATGTATGTTATTGTTAGCCCATAGTAAGTGTTGATGTCGAACCCTCGTCACTACTTATTCGAGGTTAGACTGGATACTTACTGGGTAAATGTTGTTTATGCACTCATGCTATACTTTTGCACTAATCGTGCATGATCTGAAATAGGTGCATCTGGCAGTCATCCTGGCGCGTACCCCGTTACCCTGAGGCTTAGTGGTGAGCTGCTTTCTGAGTCCGTTCTGCAGCACCCGGAGTCTCTCTTTTGCATTTATTTTCTATCCACTCTATTTCAGGCAGTAGTTCTGAGTTTTGTATATTCTAATAATCGCTCATACACTTGTGATACCAGGTCTTGGAACATATGCTAGTAGACTTTATAGTTTTGGAGCATTCATTTCACTGCATTTGCTCACTCATTATCTTTCCATTTACTTTATTAAAATTTCTACTCCTTATTTTCTAAATAAATTAAATTCAACTACTTGGAAATTTTATTAAAAAGAACAATTACATGGTTAATTCACCGTTGGCTTGCCTAGCGGCGACGTTGGGCGTCATCACGGCCTATAAGAGAAATTGGGTCGTGACAACATGGAGGAGAAGTGAACATGAGTACTATGGTTACAACATTCAATGCGAGCATAAGTATTATATTTGCAACAACTTGGGTCAGTCCAGTGTTATAAATAGTGCTCCCCTCAGAACTAATAGCGTGAGGCGAGGCGAAGCGAAGCGAGGCGAGCAACCTACTATTTTTAATTTGATTTAGTGAAACTTGAACTGTAGCAATGCGTTGACCTCTATTGTTAGTGTTAAACTCATCAAGAAAGTAATCATAGTCGGGTTCATACTTTTTCCCTACTTCGTAGTGGAGAACTTGAAGACCTTCCTCATGCTCTGTAGACAACAGCAGAAACATCAATGCACATGCAGTTAAGGCATTGCATAATGAAAAAGTGTCGAAGAGACAACTACTGAAAGAGGCAACTTGAGCAAGTTTAGCAATGTCTGCACTCGAATTATACTGGCTAAGCATGAAGATGGGGTATTTCTTTTAAGGTTCTTTTCAAACGAAATTTAATGAGCACTAAGCTTCATAGAATCTGTTTTATCTCTGAATGTGGAAGGAGCAGAAATGAAACTAGTGGTTAACAGTAATGATGCCTGGAATAATCACTAACTAATTAGTAGACTTTTTTTATAAGGTAATAAATTCATTAAAAAAGCAAAACATGCCCGTGTACGAGGATTACACCAAAAATTAGAAAACCTTATAAAAGGACATGGTTTACTATGAAAAACAACCAATCTTCTACACAAATAGGAACCTTATGGGTGTATCAAAAATAAATAAGGGAAAAGAGGCTACTCCTCAAGTGAACAAGATCCTTTTCTACTACACCAAAAGCTATCATATTACTCTCATTCCAAACAACCCATATGAGTGTTGGGTGGGGCAACTAATTAGTAGACTTATACTTGCAAGATAAACAAATTACTAAATTGAGTTTGGATTAAACTAAATCCACACTCATCCCTGTCACGACCTAGATTTTTCACCTTCGGGAGTCGTGATGGTGCCTACTCGTGAAAGCTAGGCAAGCCGAGTGTTATAGATTCATTACCCTTTTTACTTAGCCTTTTTAACAGATCAATATAATAGGTGATCAACAGCGGAATCATTAAACATAACCAGAAATGCGGAAGACGAAAATTTAATAGTTTAACCAAACACTGATACATAAAGCTGAGATACAACACTACCCAGAATTTGGTGTCACAATATCACAGATTGTCTAGGAATACTACAAATAACGGTTTGAAAGATAACTACAAGTTGTTTAAAAAATACATAGAAGAAACATTATGGGAAGGTAGAAGGAGATGTCAAGGCCTGCGGACGCCTGCAGGACTACCTCGGGTCGCCTGAGTGGACTGAAGGCAGCCACCTTATTGCGGTCCAAAAGCTGCAGCACCAGGATTTGCACATAGTGCAGAGTGTAGTATCAGCACAACCGATCTCATGTGCTGGTAAGATCCTAGCCTAACCTCAGCAAAGTAGTGACGAGACTAGGACAAAACTACCAAATAAACCTGTGCAGTTAAATCATATACAGCGGAAAATAAAAGCAGATATTCACAGTTAAAGATGGAGAGGGGAAACCATGCTACGGGGAGTATTAGGTAACAACAAAATACCAAAGAGGAATGTAAAGAAACCAGTATTTAATTGCCAACAATAATTAGGAAAACAAACACAGTATTCACTTTTATTTCTTTCTTGTTGCAGGCGTGCAACCCGATCTCATTTCATATATCTCGTTGTAGACGTGCAACCCACTCCCATTTCATTCGTGCAGGCGTGCAATCCGCTCCCATTTCATATATCTTGTTGCAGGCATTCAACCCGCTCCCATTTCATGTATCTTGTTGCAGGTGTGCAACTCGCTCCCATTTTATATATCTCGTTGTAGGTGTGCAATCCGCTCCCATTTCACATATCTTGTTGCAGGCGTGCAACCCAATCCCATTTCAAATATTTCCGTGGCGGCGTGCCACCCGCTCCCATTTCATATATCTTGTTGTAGGCCTGCAACCCGATCCCATTTACAAATCAACATCAATCACAAAAGAATCCCGGCAAGGGAACAAGAACATAACAACAACATCCCGGCAAGAGAGACAATATCGTAAACATTAACATCCCGACAACAGAGACAATATCATAAACAATAACATCCCGGCAAGGGAGAAATATCATAAACAATAACATCCCGGCAAGGGAGACAATATCATAAACAATAACATCCCGGCAAGGGAATCAACAATGATAATTAACTTGTTAAGCATGAATAAATCTCAACAGAGTCACAACAATTACAACACTAGACCCACGGGCATGCTTGACACTGACGTATAGATACTCGTCACCATGCATATACATCGTACTCCACAATTAACACATAGCAAATAAGACACAACTCCTAATCCCTCAAGCTAAGGTTAGACCAAACACTTACCTCGATGCCACAAACACAATTCAAGCCTCAATTACCGCTTTACCTCTTGTTTCCATAACCAATTCGCTTGTATCTATCCACAATTTACTTAACAATATCAATAAATGCTAAATGAATCAATTTTAATGCATGAAAATAGGTTTTATAACGATTTCCTCAAAAAGTCAAAAAATTGACCCCGGGCCCACATGGTCAAAACCTGAGGTTCAAACCAAAACCCGATTACCCATTCACCTACGAACCCAAATATATAATTTTCTTTGAAATCGCACCTCAAATCGAGGTCCAAATTCCCAAATTTTGAAAAACCTAGGTTCTACCCAAAACACCCAATTTCCCCTATGAAAACCCTTGATTTTGAGTTGAAATCATGTGAAAAGATGTAAATGATTAATGAAAACGAGTTAGAAATGACTTACAATAGATTTGGAAGAGTACTTGTCTTTGAAAAATTGCCCAAAGGTGTTTAGGTTTTGAAAAGGTTTGAAAATGGATGAAAATGCGTCTAAGTTATGATTTAGCAGATTGCAGATGTCGCAATTGCGACCAGGGTTCGCAATTGCTTTGCGAACCCTTCAGAACACGTTGACTTTGCAATTGCGAAGATCTTGTCGCATTTGCGACACTAAAGGAATCCGGTCCACTTTGCATTTGCGAGAGACCCTTCGCAATTGCGATAAAGATTCACATTTGCGAGCCAGGCTTCACAAAGCCTACAGGCCTGCAACATACCAGCAATTTCCTAAGTTCAAATTTCACTCCGTGGACTATCCAAAACTCAACCAAGCCCTCGGGGCTCCAAACCAAACATGCACGCAAGTCCAAAAATATCATACGAACTTGCTCGTGCGATCAAATCATCAAAATAATATCAATACCTATGAATTTAGCATCAAAATTAAAGAAAAATCTCATAAACTCTTAAGTTCAAATTTTAACAATCGAAGGTTTGATTCACGTCATTTCAAGTCCATTTTTACCAAATTTTACAGGCTCAACGTAAATCCCATATAAAACCTTTACCGGGCTCCATAACCAAAATACCGACTCGATACCATCAAATTCAAACATATTTCATTTCTAAAAACTCATATTCCAGAAAATAATTTTCTTTAAAAATTCATTTCTCGCGCTTGGGACCTCGAAATTCGATTCCGGACATACGCCCAACTCCCATATTTTCCGACGGACCCTCCGGGACAGTCAAATCACGGGTCCGGGTTCGTTAACCCAAAATGTTGACCGAAGTCAACCTAAATTTATTTTAAAAGTAAAATTCATCATTTTTCACAGATTTTCACATAATGGCTTTCCGGATACACGCCCGGACTATGCACGCAAATCAATGTGAGACAAAAAGGAGGTTTTAAGGCCTCGGAACCCAGAATTTATTTCTAAAACAAGTGATGACCTTTTAGGTCATCACATTCTCCACCTCTAAAACAATCGTTTGTCCTCGAATAGACATAAGAAGAAAATACCTTAGTCGGATAAAAGATGGGGATATCGGTTCCGCATATCGGACTCGGACTCCCAGGTCGTTGCCTCAACAGGCTGACCTCTCCACCGAACACAAACAGAAGGAAAACTCTTTGATCTCAACTAACGAACCTACCGGTCTAGAATGGCTACCAGCTCCTCCTCATAGGACAAGTCCTTGTCCAACTGGACAGTGCCGAAATTTAACACGTGGGATGAATCGTTGTGATACTTCTGAAGCATGGACACATAAAACACTAGATGCATGGCTGATAAGCTCGGCGGCAACGAAAGTCTGTAATCCACATCTCCTACTCGATCAAGAATCTCAAAAGGACCAATGAACCTAGGGCTAAGCTTGCCCCTCTTCCCAAATCACATCACGCCCTTCATAGGCGACACCCGAAGCAACACCCGCTCACCGACCATGAATGTCACATCACGAACCTTACGGTTTGCATAACACTTTTGCTTGGACTGAGCAGTACGAAGCCTATCATGAATGATCCTGACCTTATCCAAGACATTTTGTACTAGATCCGTACCCAACAACCGAGCCTTTCTCGGCTCAAACCATCTAACCGACGACCGATACCGCCTACCATATAAAGCCTTATAAAGAGCCATCTAGATGCTCGACTGGTAGCTGTTGTTGTAGGCAAACTCCGGTAAAGGCAAGAACTGATCCCACGAGCCGCCATAGTCAATGACATAATCTCGGAGCATATCCTCCAAAATCTGAATAGTGCGCTCGGACTGCCTGTCCGTCTGAGGATGAAATGTTGTGCTCAACTCGACCCGTGTGCCCAATTCACGCTGAACTGCCCTCCAGAAATGTGAGGTAAATGGCGTACCTCGGTCCGAAATGATAGACACGGGCACACCATGAATACGAATAATCTCCCGTATATAGATCTCAGCTAACCTCTCGAAAGAATAGAAGACTGCCACAGGAATGGAATGTGCTGACTTGGTCAGCCTATCAAAAATAACCCACACTGCATCGAACTTCCTCTGAGTTCGTGGGAGTCCAACAATGAAGTCCATAGTGATACGCTCCCACTTCCACTCAGGAATGTCAATCTTCTGGAACAAACCACCAGGTCTCTGATGTTCGTACTTTACCTGCTAACAATTCAAACACCGAGCCACATATGCAACAATATCCTTCTTCATCCTTCTCCACCAATAATGCTGCCGCAAATCCTGATACATCTTAGTGGCGCCCGGATGAATAGAGTACCGAAAACTATGGGCCTCCTCTAAAATCAACACTCGAAGTCCATCCACATTAGGAACACAAACTCGACCCTGCAACCTCAAAACTCCATCATCTCCCAATGTAACCTACTTGGCACCACCGTGATACACCGTGTCCTTAAGGACATACAAATGAGGATCATTATACTGTCGATCTCGGATACGCTCCAATAAAGAAGAACAAATGACTGTGCAAGCTAACACATGGCTGGGCTCCGAAACATCCAACCTCACAAACTGATTAGCCAAAGCCTAAACATCCAAAGCAAGCGGTCTCTCATCGACCGGAATATATGCAAGACTGCCCATACTGGCTGATCTCCTACTCAAAGCATCGACCACCACATTGGCCTTTTCCGGGTGATATAAGATGGTAATATCATAGTCCTTTAATAGCTCCACCCACCTTCTCTGCCTCAAATTTAGCTCTTTCTGCTTGAACAAGTATTGCAAACTCTTGTGATCCGTGCACACCTCACATAACACGTCGTACAGATAATGCCTCCAAATCTTCAATGTGTGAACAATGGCTGCTAACTCCAAATCGTGAACTGGATAATTCTTCTCATGAATTTTCAACTGACACGAAGCATAAGCAATGACCTTGTCATCCTGCATCAACACTGTACCAAGTCCAATATGAGATGCGTCACAATAAACTGTATATGGCCCTGAACCTGTGGGCAAAACCAAGACTGGCGCCGTAGTCAAAGTTGTCTTAAGCTTCTGAACGCTCGCCTCACACTTGTCCGACCACTTGAACTGGGCACTCTTCTGGGTCAACCTGGTTATCGGGGCTGCAATAGATGAAAACCCCTCCACAAACTGACGGTAATAGCCTGCCAAACCCAAGAATCTCCGGATCTCTGTAGCTGATGCGGGTCTAGGCCAATTCTTGAATGCCTCTATCTTCTTCAGATCTACCTGAATACCCTCTGCTGATACAACATGACCCAAGAATGCAACCAAACTCAGCGAGAACTCACACTTCGAAAACATAGCATACAACTGACTATCTCTCAAAGTCTGAAGAACCACTCTCAGGTGCTGCTCATGCTCCTCCCGACTGTGGGAGTAGATCAAAATATCATAAATGAAGACTATCACGAACGAATCCAAGTGAAGCTTGAACACTCGGTTCATCACATCCATAAAAGTTGTTGGGGAATTTGTCAACCCAAATGATATCACCAAGAACTCATAATGCCTGTACCGAGTGCGGAAAGTTATCTTAGGGATATCGTATGCCCTAATCCTCAACTGATGGTAGCCATATCTCAAGTCAATCTTCGAAAATACCTTGGCACCCTGAAGCTGATCAAACAAATCATAAATTCTAGGCAATGGATACTTATTCTTGATTGTAACTTTGTTCAATTGCCGGTAATCTATACACATTCTCATCGATCTGTCCTTCTTCTTAACAAACAACACCGGTGCACCCCAAGGCGAGACACTAGGTCTAACGAAACCTTTATCAAGCAAGTCTTACAACTGCTCCTTCAATTCCTTCAACTCAGGCGGGGCCATACGATACGACGAGATATAAATGGGTTGAGTGCCCGGATCCAAATCAATGCAGAAGTCAATATCCCTGTCGGGTGGCATACGCGGCAGGTTTGAAGGAAATACCTCAGGAAACTCACGAACAACAGGCACAGAATCCATAGAAGAAACCTCAGCACTAGAATCACAAACATATGCCAAATAGACCAAACACCCCTCTCGACCATTCACCGAGCCTTCATATATGAGATAACACTACGGGTAGAATGACCAGGAGTCTCTCTCCACTCTAAACGAGGCAACCCTGGCAAGACTAAGGTCATAGTCTTGACATGACAGTCCAAGATAGCGTGGTAAGGTGATAACCAGTCCATCCCCAATATAACATCAAAATCAACCATGTCCAAAAGTAATAAGTCTACTCGAGTCTCAAGACCCCCAATCACCACTATACAAGAACGATGGATACGATCTGCCATAATAGAATCACCCACCAGTGTAGACACATATACAGGAGCACTCAAAGAGTCACTAGGCATGACCAGATACGGTGCAAAATAAGATGAAACATAGGAGTATGTAAACCTTGGATCAAATAGAACTAAAGCATCTCTACTACAAACTAGAATAGTATATATGATAACTGCATCGGAAGCCTCAGCCTCAGGCCTAGCTGGAAGAGCATAACATCGGAGCTGGGCCCTACCACTCTAAATTACATCTCGGGGACGACCACCTGCTGGCTAGCCTCCACCTCTAGCGGCCTGAGCTCCACCTCTAATACCTCTACCTCCACCTCTAGCACCTCTACCTCCACCTCTGACTGGCTGAGCGGGTGGTGGAACACTCGGTGCCTGAATCATGGAACGGGAACCCTGGTGCTGAGAACTGCTCGGTGCTCGAGGGCAAAATCTAGAAATATGCCTCATGTCGCCACAAGTAAAACAAGCCCTCGGTTGTTGGGGCTGATGACCTTGAAAACTCTGAAGTGGAAGTGCACTGATAGGAGCTGGCGATGCACTATAGGACTGCTGATCAGAATACTGCATATGTGAACCACGGCCACCTGGGGCACCGTGAGAAGCCTGAAGTACTGAATGAAACGACCTGGGAGGATGGCCTCTACCAAAAGAATCCCTACCTCCAAACGAGGTACCATTGAATCTACCAGAATGACGAGGTTTCTAGTCAGACCCCTGACCACTCCCCTGTGATAGAATCATCTCAACTCTCTTGGCCACATTGGCCGCATCTTGAAAAGAAATCTCACTCCATGTCTCCTTAGCCATCTACAATTGAATTGGCTGAACAAATCCCTCAATAAACCTCCTTACTCTCACTCTCTCTCGGTGGGAAGTATAAGAAGAGCATAACGGGACAAGTCAATAAATCTGGTCTCGTATTGAGTAACAGTCATAGAAACCTGCTGGAGATGCTCAAACTGCCTCCGATAGTTCTCCCTCTGAGTGACAGGAAGAAACTTCTCTAGAAATAGCTGAGAAATCCCAAGTCAAAACTGGTGACCCAACTGGTCTATCCAAACAAAAATATCTCCACCAAGTCTTGGCGAATCCAGATAAGCGAAAAGCAGCAAAGTCGACCCCATTGGTCTCCACTATCCCCATGTTCCTGAGAACCTCATGATAGCTGTCCAAATAACCCTGGGGATCCTCAGAAGATGCACCGCTAAAAGTAATAGTGAAAAGCTTGGTGAACCAGTCCAATCTCTACAAGGCACTTGAAGATGTAGTTGATCCATCACTGGCCTGAGTTGCTGCTCGGCTGAAGAAGCGGTACATGGTTTCACCATCCGTGAAAGAACAAGAGTAGAGGGTTCAATTTAGTAGTGAGAGAACAAAATCGCACGACAAAGAAGAATAGATGTGAAGTTTTTCCTAACTCCGTAGCCTCTGGGGATAAATATAGATGTCTCTGTACCTATCCCTCAGACTCTACTAAGCTTGTCAATGAATTGTGAGACCTAAGTAACTTAGAGCTCTGATACCAACTTGTCATGACCTGGATTTTCCCCTCTCGAAAGTCGTGATGGCACCTACTCGTGAAAGCTAGGCAAGCCGAGCGTTATAGATTCATTACCCTTTTTACTTAGCCTTTTTAACAGATTAATATAATAGGTGATCAACAGCAAAATTATTAAAAATAACTAAAAATGCAGAAGACAAAAACTTAATAGTTTAACCAAACATTGATACATAAATCTGAGATACAACTCTACCCAAAATTTGGTGTCACACTATCACAGACTGTCTAGGAATACTACAAATAAGGGTTCGAACGGTAACTACAAGTTGTTTCAGAAATACATAGAAGGAACAATATGGAAAGGAAGAAAGAGACGCCAAGGCCTGCGGACACCTGCAGTACTACCTTGGGTCACCTAAGTGGACTGAAGCCAGCCACCTTACTGCGGTCCAAAAGCTGTAGCAACGGAATTTGCACACTGTGCAGAGTGTAGTATCAGCACAACCGACCCCATGTGCTGGTAAGTGTCTAGCCTAACCTCGGTGAAGTAGTGACGAGGCTAGGACCAGACGACCAAATAAACCTGTGCAGTTAAATCATATACAGCGAAAAATAAAAGCAGATATTCATAGTTATAAGATGGGGAGCGAAAAACATGCTACGGGGAGTATCAGATAACAACAAAACACCAAAGAGGAATGTAAAGAAACCAGGATTTAATTACCAACAATAATGAGGAAAACAAACACAGTATTCATTTTCATTTCTTTCTTGTTGCAGACGTGCAACACCGATCCCATTTCATATATTTCGTTACAGGCGTGTAACCCGCTCCCATTTCATATATCTCGTTGCAAGCGTGCAACCCACTTCCATTTCATATATCTTGTTGCAAGCGTGCAACCCGCTCACATTTCATATATCTTGTTGCAGGCGTGCAGCCCACTCTCATTTCATATATCTTGTTGCAGGCATGCAACCCGCTCCCATTTCATATATATTGTTGCAGGCGTGCAACCCTCTCCCATTTCACATATCTTGTTGCAGGCGTGCAACCCGATCCCATTTTAAATATTTCCGTGGTGGCGTGCCACCCGCTCCCATTTCATATATCTTGTTGCGGGCGTGCAATCCGATCCCATTTACAAATCAACATCAATCACAAAAGAATCCCGGCAAGGGAACAAGAACATAACAACAACATCCCGGCAAGGGAAACAAAATCATAAACAATAACATCCCGGCAAGGGAGACAATATCATAAACAATAACATCCCGGCAAGGGAGACAATATCATAAACAATAACATCCCGGCAAGGGAGACAATATCATAAACCATAACATCCCGGCAAAGGAACCAACAATGATAATCAACATGTTAAGCATGAATAAATCTCAACGGGGTCACAACAATTACAACACTAGACCCATGGGCATGCTTGACACCGACGTATAGATACTCGTCACCATGCCTATACATCGTACTCCACAATTAACACATAGCAAATAAGACACAATTCCTAATCTCTCAAACTAAGGTTAGACCAAACACTTACCTCGATGCCACGAACACAATTCAAGCCTTAACTACCGTTTTACCTCTTTTTTCTACCGCCAATTCGCTTTTATCTAGCCACAATATAGTTAACGATATCAATAAATGCTAAATGAATCAATTCAAATGCATGAAAATAGGTTTTATAACAATTTTCCCAAAAAGTCAAAAATTGACTCCGGGCCCACATGGTCAAAACCCGAGGTTCGAACCAAAACCCGATTACCCATTCACCCACGAACCCAAATATATATTTTGTTTTGAAATCGGACCTCAAATCGACGTCCAAATCCCCAAAATTTGAAAAATCTAGGTTCTACCCAAAACACCCAATTTCCCCCATGAAAACCCTTGATTTTGAGTTGAAATCATGTGAAAAGATGTTAAAGATTAATGAAAACGAGTTAGAAATGACTTACAATCGATTTGGAAGAGTACTTATCTTTGAAAATTCGCCCAAAGGTGTTTAGGTTTTGAAAAGGTTTGAAAAATGGCTGAAAATGCGTCTAAGTTATGATTTAGCAGGTTGCAGATGTCGCAATTGCGACCAGGGTTCGCAATTGCTTTACGAACCCTTCAGAACCTGTTGACTTCGCAATTGTGAAGATCTTGTCGCATTTGCGACACTAAAGGAATCCGGTCCACTTCGCATTTGCGAGACACCCTTCGCAATTGCGATATCACTTTTGCGATAATTACGTCACATTGGCGATCAAGGCAACCCAGGCCATCTTTGCATTTGCGATAAAGATTCGCATTTGCGAGCAGGCCTGCAACATATCAGCAATTTCCTAAGTTCAAATTTCACTTCGTGACCTATCCAAAATTCAACCGAACCCTTGGGGCTCCAAAACAAACATGAACGCAAGTCCAAAAACATCATACGAACTTGCTCGTGCGATCAAATCATCAAAATAACATCAATAACTATGAATTTAGCATCAAAATCAAAGAAAAATCTCATGAACTCTTAAGTTCAAATTTTAACAACCGAAGGTCCAAGTCACGTCATTTCAAGTCTGTTTCTTATCAAATTTTACATGCTCAACTTAAATCTCATATAAGACCTATACCGGGCTCTGGAACTAAAATATGGGCCCAATACCATCAAATTCAAACATATTTCATTTCCAAAAACTCATATATATTTTAGAAAACAATTGTTTTAAAAAAAAATCATTTATGGGGCTTGAGACCTCGGAATTCTATTCCGGACATACGCCCAAGTCCCATATTTTCCTACGAACCCTCCGAGACCGTCAAATCACGGGTCCAGGCCCATTTACCCAAAATGTTGACCGAAGTCAACCTAAATTCATTTTAAAAGCAAAATTCATTATTTTTCACAGATTTTCACATAATGGCTTTCCGGATACACGTCCATACTATGCACGCAAATCAAGGTGAGGCAAAAAGGAGGTTTTAAGGCTTCAGAACCCAGAATTTATTTCTAAAACAAGTGAGGTCATCACAATCCCCATCCACCACATCTCAATTCAATGCATTTAAAATTAGCATCCAACAGCTGACCAAAAATAATGCATCCAGCATTAGTTTGGACAATGCATACAACTCTGGAAATCATCAATAAAGTGAAATTACATAAATTAGTTGGAAATATAAGGCTCTTTAGCTGAAGCTCCGTGAGAGCATTCCTCTTTGTGTACATCCAAATTTAGCATACTGAAATTCCCAACTGATGTATTCAGTATCTTCTATTACTAGTGACGCCGGAGAAAGTTGTCCTATTTCCTTAACTTACGGACAAATAGTAGTACTCTCTAAAGATCCAATTTGTTTGGTATATATTGAGGGAACATAGGTTTAAAAAAAAGATTACTTCTGACAGATATGCTAAATACAAATAAAACACCAAACCAACCGTTGTACCAAACAATTTGTCTCGTATAAAATGGGGCATACAGAGAAAGAAAGGAATAAATTTTGTTCCCAACTCTAGTCCGTTGGTCCATCTCATCCCTGCTGCAGGTTGATCAAAACACAAAGCAAAGGGTAGATTCTAATAAGAAAACACATTGCATATGCCATAAGGTAAAATGTGAGTCCATTTTACATGTGTACTGCTATACTGCCATATGTACTTCTATATATACTTCCATAGATGTTTTAGTTTTCTCATAAGAAACACATTGCATATGCCATCAGGTATGTTTGAGCACACATAGTCCTAAATGAAATAGAGAAAAAACATCTAGGGTTCAATACAGTGGCGGAACCCAAAATCGGGGAAGGGGGAAAGGAGAGAGAGAAAGAGAAATTGACTTACCTACTCGTCGAAGTGAAGAAATTCCCGAAATCACAAGCTTGTATTGGATTTGGAGAATAGAGTAGTAGTCGAAGTGGTAGTTGTTTATCCTTTTGTTGCTGGATCTTTATGTATCGATGATGCCGAGTATTTGGTCGATAGCAGGTGCTAATATCAGGTCTGATTCACGGCCATGGGTCGCGAATGACTTGCTGTCAACTAGGTCACGATTCGTTAAGAGCTTTTCAGCGATGGATATCCAATTCAATGCTTCAGGTCGGTTAGGTGGGGGGCATTGATGAAGAAGGGATGCTTAAGTTTACAGAGAAGGGAATGGGAGAAGAGAACAAGGAATTCTGAATAAGAGAAGCGCCTGTGACCTAATTAGAATGTGGGAAATTCTTCTTCGCAAAAAATAAAAAAATATACTAATATTTACTTTCCTAGAGAATGTGTGGGAATATTAAAAGTATTCCATATAGTTTCTTTAGTTTGCCACTGTTTTCCCTGTGAACTTTTTTTAATTTTATATAAAATTTCCAATTATTTTCCCACTAACATAGGTGGGAAACGAATTTTGCGGTTTTAGGCGCTAAACAGTTCCCGTGGAGAGTCTATGAGAACTATTGATATTTGTAATATTTTCGTGTCCCCACTTTCCCACTGATTTTGACAACTTTTTTTGTGGTAATTACCATTGATAAATTTTCGTGGGAAATATCCATAGAAAATTTGCATTATTCTAGTACTGTTCAATCCCTGTTGGCAATCCTTGCCATTACATCTAAGCCAATCACAATATGCCACTTTGCTAATCTCTTTCACTCACAAAGAAAGCACAAATAAATCTGGACCATTGATCTATCTCATCAACGTGTCGCATTTAATCCTCATTTTCGTATTTTACTTTAATCTTATAAGACTTAATCTCCACCGTCAGACCAGAGATATCCAATTATCGTCGATTTTTCTCAATTGAATTATTTTTAAATTCCTAAATATAGAAACAATTGGAGTCGTTGATCAACAGATCCAACGACTCCCATTCCATCTCCTAACTTTAACTCTGAGACGACCTCCAAACCTACCCAAATCCTAATCATTTCCCACCCCCACCCCCCTGTCGCCCCTCTTTCCCTTTCCTCTCTTTTTTCTCATCCCCATCAGCCCATCAGTCTCCAAAACCTTGCAAAAATTTGTGCAAGGTCACTCGAAATCACTCAAAATCATCCCTTCTGTCCCTGATATACCGCGAATCCTGCCTAACTTTTTGAATTCCATTGTTACAATTCAAAATCCAAAATATGAAATACTAAGCTCAAAAGGAAAAACCTAAAATCATCTTATTTCTCTAATGAGTTATCAAATTGGAGCATGCATGGAGTCTTTCTTAGGATTCATCATTAGGGTTTGACCGCTAGTCCAAAGGCTTCAACGATCGACCTCCTCATGCTCAGGAAAATTCAACACTATTTTTCCCTCTATTTCTTTCCAACTTCACTCAATCGTGATCATATCATCTACCATCCATCATCTTCCACTCACGATTTTGAATCTGTTGAAACCCTAAAGCCTTAAATGGCAGTATAAGGGTTTTTAATGTTCTCACCTAAAAAGAACAACCTTACAGAGAAAAAAAATAACACCAAGAACACTTAACAAAAGAAGAAAAATCAATATAGTAGTGCTTTACAATTTTTTCGACTAAGGTTAAGTTCATACTCGATTTCTATTTTGCTCTGAGTTACTCATTGGTTAAAGTTTTGAATTCTTGGATCTTAAACGGCTAAAAAATTTTACTTGGTATGCTACCCTCGAAAAGGTCAGTACCTTTTCACCTTTTCTATTTGATTGCCTTGCTTGAATACCATGAACGTCGTTGCCTTCTGTTAATTGTATTCATTTATGATATTTGCCATGAGTATAGAAAATTTTATTTTAACTCATGATAAGGTGTTATAACCTGTAATCACTTGTCATGCTCCTAAGTATCTTTAATTAGTGTTGATTAAGCTGTTATGTGACCTCTATGACTTGTATTTCTGAATCCAAACAGCCTAGATGATTAGGTTTCCTTAATGTGTCGTAATGACTTCTCATATTTACTTAGACTTCATAGTTTCCATTTATGTTGTGATCTCTATCTCTACATATTATTTTCTACATTTTGTTTGTCATATGGTCGAGATTATTATTTGATAATCCTAATTAGGATAAACCTTGGGAATAGCAAGTTTAATCTTTCACCACTTAACATAAACATGAAAAGTTTAAGTGTTTAAGTGCTCTACTTCTCTATATTTGTATTTGTTAACTCTGAGAGCAACTTCTGGGTTGTCATCATAACATTATTATGTTCATATCTAACTGTTGGTTGCATCTATATAAAAACAATCTTGTGGAGATGAACTCTCATGAACATTAGTAACCCATCTACATATATTCTGTTATTATCAAATTGTCTTTTACAAAAATAGGTCATAGTTATGTTTGTTATAGTTAAATGGTAGTTGTTGTTAAACTAAACATAACTCCCTCATATTTAGATAGAACTCTCAATTACATGGCTGAGTTAAACCTATTTGGTATAGCAATTTTCTTGTTTTAACCTCTTTTATGACATTGCTTACTTTGTGAAGTTTACCCTATCTTCTGTCAGATTATAACCTCATGCAAAGTATCTATGAGTAGTTGATTTAAAATGTTGCAAGTATCTCTGTTTGTATCATGACCCAAAATACACTAGTCGTGATGGCACCTAACCCAACCCACTAGGTAAGCCAACTATACTATCCAATTCCAATAACATTCAATTAGGCAATTTGTCAAAAGAAATTATCTGAATCTTATACAATTCCCCTAAGACTAGTAGTAAAAATCATGAGCTTCTAAGAATAGAGTTTACAAAGATGATATGAAGAAAATACATCATCTGGAAATTTTGCACACACGTCACAAATGACACAATGGACCTACTCCAATTTTCGGAATTCCATTCCGACCCCTATATCAAATTCTCCACTACCAACCGGAAAATGCCAAAATTCCAATTTCGCCAATTCAAGCCTAAATCTACTTCGGACCTCCAAAATACATTCTGATCGCGCTCCTAAGTCCCAAATCACCTAACAAAGCTATCCAAACCATCAGAATTCACATTCGAGACCTTTTCCATATAAGTCAACATCTGGTTGACTTTTCCAACTCAAGCTTACTCAAAAGAGACTAAGTGTCTCATTTATTTACAAAACTACTCCGAACCCAAACTAACCAACACGATACCATATAATACAGCTGAACAAGACATAAAAAAGCAGAAATGGGGGAAACAGATAGGTAACGCATGAAACGACCGGCCGGGTCGTTACATCCTCCCCCTCTTAAACAAACGTTCGTCCTCAAACGAGTCAAGAAACATACATGAAGCCTCAAATAGGTGAGGGTATATGCTCCGCATCTCCCGCTCGGTCTCCCAGGTAGCCTCCTCCATGGGCCGACCTCTTCACTGCATTTTCACTGAAGCTATATCCTTTGATCTCAACTTTCAGACCTGTCGCTCCAAAATAGCTACTAACTCCACATCATATGTCAAATCATCATCTAACTGAACCGTGCTAAAATCCAAAACATGAGACAGATCGCCAATATACTTCCGGAGCATAAAAACATGAAATACCGGATGCACACTCGACAAGTTGGGTGGTAAAGTAAGCTCACAAGCTACCTTCCCAATCATCAAAAGCACCTCAAAAGGCCCAATGAACCGAGCACTCAATTTACCCTTCTTCCCAAATCTCATAACACCCTTTATGGGTGAAACCTTCAGTAGAACCTTCTCCTCAACCATGTAAGACACATCGCAGACCTTCCTGTCAGCATAACTCTTTTGTCTCGACTAAGTTGTACGAAGTCGCTCCTGAATCACCTTCACCTTGTCCAAAGCATCCTGCACCAAGTCTGTACCCAAAAGCCTAGCCTCACCCGGCTCAAACCAACTAACTGGAGCTCTACACCGTCTCCTATATAAAACCTCATATGGAGCCATCTGAATACTTGATTAATAACTATTGTTATAAGCAAACTCCGCGAGCGGTAGAAACCGATCCCATGACCCTCCAAAATCAATGACACAAGCACGTAACATGTCCTCCAATATCTGAATAGGGCGCGCGGACTGCCTGTCCGTCTGAGGGTGAAGAGTTGTGCTCAACTTAACCTGAGTACCCAACTCTCTCTACACGGCCCTCCAAAATTACGAAGTAAACTGGGTACCTCTATCTGAAATGACCGAAACTATGAAGTGCACGGACTTGGTCAGCCGATCCACAATCACCCAAATAGAATCGAACTTCTTCAATGTCTGTGGGAGCCCAACTACGAAGTCCATACTGATCCGCTCCCACTTCTACTCTGGAATATCTAACTACTGAAGCAAGCCACCCGGTCTATGATGCTCATATTTCACCTGCTGACAATTGAGACACCGAGCTACAAGTCTCACATTGTCCTTCTTCATTCTTCTCCACCAATAATGCTTCCTCAAATCCTGATACATCTTTGCGGCACCCGGATGGATGGAATACTGCGAGCTATGGGCCTCCTCCAAAATCAACTCCCAAAGCCCATCTATATTGGGCATGCATATCCGACCCAACATCCTCAATACCCCATCATCACCAATAGTCACATCACTAACATCGTCGTGCTGAACCCTGTCCTTAAGGACAAGCAAATGAGGATCATCATACTGGCACTCTCTAATGCAATCAAACACAGAAGACCGAGAAACCACACAAGCTAATACCCGACTAGGCTCGGAAATATCCAACCTCACAAACCGATTGACCAAGGCTTGAACATCAACTACAAGAGGTCTCTCCCTAACAAGAATAAATGTAAGACTACCCGTACGCACCGCCTTCCTACTCAAAGCATTAGCCACTACACTGGCCTTCCCCGGATGGTACAAAATGGTAATATCATAGTCCTTTAGCAGCTCCAACCATCTCCGCTACCTCAAATTGATACCCTTCTACTTGAACAAGTGCCAGAGGCTATGATGACCAGTAAACACCTAACAAGACACACCATAAAGATAATGCCTCCAAATCTTCAACGCGTGAACAATGGCAGCCAACTCCAAATCATGAACGGGGTAGTTCTTGTCATGGGGCTTCAACGGACGAGAAGCATAAGCAATAACTCTACCCTCATGCATCAACACACACCCAATACCAACTCTCGAAGCTTCATAATACACTATATATGAACTTGAAACTGATGGCAAGACTAACACTGGAGTTGTGGTCAAGGCAGTCTTGAGCTTCTAAAAGCTCGACTCACACTCATTCGACCACTTGAATGGAGCACCCTTCTTAGTCAATTTGATCAAGGGTGATGTTATAGATGAAAATCCCTGAACGAACCGACGGTAATAACCCGCCAAACCAAGAAAGCTGCAAATCTCTGTAGCTGAGGACGATCTGGGACAACTCTGAACCGCCTCTATCTTCTTTGGATCAACCTGAATACCCTCACTGGAAACCACATGCCCCAAGAAAGCAACTAAACTGAGCCAAAACTCACATTTAGAGAACTTTGCATAAAGTTTCTCCTCCCTCAATCTCGACAACACAACTCTTAGATGCTCTATATGCTCCTTCTGACTACGCGAGTATACCAGAATATCATCAATGAAAACAATCATGAACGAGTCGAGATAAGGCCGAAACATGCTGTTCATCAAATGCATGAACGCTGCTAGGGCATTGGTCAGCCCAAAAGACATCACAAGAAACTCATAATGGCCATATTAGGTCCTGAAAGTTGTCTTAAGAATATTCAAGTCCCTGATCTTCAGTTGGTGATACCCTGAACGGAGATCAATCTTGGAGAACACTCTCTCTCACTGACGTTGGTCAAATAAATCATCAATGTGAGGCAAAGGATACTTGTTCTTGATTGTAACTTTGTTCAACTGCCTGTAATCAATGCACATTCTCATCGTGCCATCCTTCTTCTTTACAAATAGAACAGGCACACCCCACAATGACACACTAGGTTGAATAAGCCCCTTATCAAGGAGTTCTTGAAGCTGCTCCTTCAACTCTTTCAACTCCGTCGGTGCCATACAGTATGGTGGAATAGAAATGGGCTGAGTGCCCGGCACCAAATCAATACCAAAGTCAATATCTCTGTCCGGAGGCATGCCAGACAGGTCTGCAGGAAACACATCAGGAAAATCCCTCACTATAGGAACAAAATCAATACTAGGAGTCTCTGCACTGACTTCCCTCAAAAAGGCTAAGTATGAAAAACAACCCTTCCCAACCATCCGTTGGACATTCAGAAATAAAATTACCTTACTGGGGACAAAATCAGTTGAACCTCGCCACTGAATCTGTGGCACACTCGGCATAGCCAACATCACTGTCTTAGCATGATAGTTCAATAGAGCACGACACGGAGATAGCCAATCCATGCCCAATATCACATCAAATTACACCATAAAGGTCCACTCGGGTCTCTAGACCCCTAATAGTCAGCACATACGACCGATATACGTAGTCCACAACAATAGTATCACCCACTGGAGTAGATACACGAACAGATAAAACAAGAGACTCACGGGGCATATCCAAATAACGAGCAAAATAAGATGACACATATGAAAAAGTGGAACCAGGATCAAATAATACAGAGGCATCTCTGTGGCAGACTAAGACAATACCTGTCAACACAACATCTGAAGCAATAGCATATGGTCTGGCTCGGAGTGCATAGAAACGGTACTGACCACCACCTGATCAACCTCCCCCTCTGGGGTCACCCCTAGCTGACTAACCCCCACCACTAGCTGCCTAAGCGGGTGGTAAAGTAACTGGAACTGAAGTCGAGGGCTGACTCCTCTGCTGAGACAGACCCTCAAGAAGATGAGGACACTGCCTCCTCATATGCCCAAACTCTCCACACTTGTAACAATTCATTGGTGCAGGGAACGGGGACTGAAGGGAACCCCTAGCACCGGAATGACAGTAGAAGGACCTGGCATGGAAGAACCCTGAACCGATGGAGCACGGGACGAACCGATGAATGAACCTAATGTGAGCTGTGAGAACCATGTCCTGATGATGCCCCACGATAAACTGGGTGAGCTGACTAAGCATGCCTGAATGGACAGCCTCTGACGTGGAAACTGACCTCTCGAAGGAGCACCACAAAAACTACCAGATCCCTGAGGCATCTTGTCCTCCCTCTCATCTCACTCCTGGCGATGAACTAACTCAATCTCGCAAGCAATGTCAACAACCTCCTCAAAAGTAGCACCTGACACCCTCTCCCAGGTCATGAGAATCCGAAGCTAATATGTGAGGCCATCAATGAACCTCCTGATCCTCCCTCTGTCCGTAGGAACCAACCAAACAGCATGACGAGCTAACTTCGATAACCTCATCTCATATTGCATCACACTAATATCACCCTGATGCAACTGCTCGAACTGTCTACACAACTCCTCCCTGCGAGACTGTGGCACATACTTCTCCAAAAGGAGAATGGAGAACTGCTTCCAGGTTAGGGGTATTGCAACAACAGGCCTACACCTCTCATAAGCCTCCCACCAAGTGAAGGCAGCTCCAGAAAACTGAAAATTAGTAAATGCGACCCCACTGGTCTCCAGAATACTCGCTGTATGAAGAATCCTCTGACACTTGTCCAAGTCGGAGGCTAAAGTCTACCAAACCTCTCCAATCGATACTACTCATCGTCAGGAATAACGGGTACCACATAATCTTGTGCTGGTGCAACCGGATGGGCTGGTGGTGCCCCCGGTGTCTGAAGTCCCTGCACAACCTGCTCAGGTGTGCGAGCAGCAGGAGTCTGAGTACCTCCCTCAGCCTGAGAAGTAGTTGCGGCCGTAGTAACTGAGACTGCCTGAGCCAGGCTAGTGCACACTGATAGAATCTGAGTTAGGGCCTCCTGAAGGTCTGGAATCAAGATAGGCACAGTCGGTGCCTGAGATGGTACTATTGGAGCGTCTACAACTGGGACCTGATCATGAACTAGGGTGACGGGTGGATCTTCAAGTGTTGCCCTAGCTACTGTGCAGGCTACACCTCTTCCCCTACCACAGTCTCGACCGTAACCTCGACCTCTAGTGGTACTGGTGGTCATCCATCCTGACCAGTAGCATGTGTCCTCACCATCTATTAGAGAATAGAACAATATAAGTTTAGTACCAGAATCAACAGATTCTCAAGACAGGAATTTCAAGAATGTGAAGTTTTTCCTAAAGGTTCTGCAACCTCCCGAGGATAGGTACAAACGTTTCCGTACCGATCCGCGAAACTCTACTAAACCGGATCATGACCCGTGAGACCTATGTAACCTAGGCTCTGATACCAACTTGTAACAACCCCAAACTACTCCGGTCGTGATGGCGCCTATCACAGTGCTAGGCAAGCCAAACCAACATTTGCCGCATCGAATTCTTTTCAGTAAATTATTTTTCCAAAACCGATTAAGTCTCAAATCTTTCATATGTAATATACAAATCAACAGAAATACGCGGAAAAATAGTACAAAATATACTAACACAACCCGAATCTAGTGTCACTAGTCATGAGCCTCTAAGTATAACCCAACACTGTCTAAATAATACATAATAAGTTTGAAAATACAAAGTACTAAGATAGGAAGGAGGAAGGCAGGGCTGCGATCACCGTGCAGCTACCTTGCGATCTCCGGATAAGACTCTGAGAGTGCTGGAAGCTCTCACTCTGATGATCGGGCACCTGGATCGGCACATAAGGTGCAGGAAGTAACTTGAGTACGCCAACTCAGTAAGTAACTAAAGTAAATAAAGTTTGAGTGTAGTGACGAGCATTTAAAATCATATAAGAAATCTCAACAGAAATATCAAGGCAAAATCTGCAGTTTGATAGCCAGTTATCTCATAAAACTCCAGTTTCAGTTAGAAATCTTTTGTAAACATTTATTCAACATTTTTCAATAAAGGCTCATCATAAAGAAGAGTGAAAACAGAGAAAATGTCATAAACAGGCCCCTAGGGAAAGGTATCACTCATAAGTATAGCCTCTCGGGCAAGTCTCTCAGTCACTTGTGACTCAATCAGTACTCACACTTAGCACCCAGCTCAATAGATATCTCATAATAATAGTAGTAGCCGCTGCGGCGTGCATCCCGATCCATGATATATAGTCCACTATACTCACTGGTGGTGTACAGACTCCGGAGGGGCTCCTACAGCCCAAGTGTCATATCGCTGTGGCGCGCAGCCAGATCCAATACATATCGTTGCGGCGTTCAACTCGATCCATATAATATCGTTGCGGCGCACAATCCGATCCATAATATATATGCAATCCTCACTATTAGGTCCTTAACCTCTCTCAGTCATTAATCTCACGGCTACTCGGGCATATCGATGAAAATCAGGGAACTCAGCCCAAAAAGTTTTCATATATTAAGAAATAGAGTGATGAAACCAGTTTTAAACAATAAATAGGTAAAACACGACTGAGGATATGCTTTCAAATCAAACAGAGTGAGGAAAGTAGTAAAAATACCCCTAAAGGTCTAAACAGGTCGGCACAAGGCCCCAATCATGACATTTAGCCCAATTTAACAAACCAATTCTAAAACACATGGATATCACATACAATATATCAAAATATGAAACTATACAGTCGCCACGGGATGGACCAAGTAACAATCCCTACGGGTGCATGCCCGCATGCCCCCACGCCCGTCATCTAGCATGTGCGTCACCTCATTTATCAAAACATTACAAAATTCTGGGTTTCATACCCTTAGGTCTAGATTTACAATGGTTACTTACCTCAAACCGGATGAAATACTACTCTGCGATATCTTTGCCTCTCGACTCGGTCTCAACTCGCGTTGAAATTATCCAAAATCAAAATTATAATATCAATATATGCTAAGGGAACGAAGCCCATGTAAAAATAATCAAATTACATCAAGAATCCCGAAATTGGCCAAACCCGACCCCGGGCCCACGTCTCGGATTCCGATAAAATCACAAAACTAGAATCCTTACACTCTCACAAGTTCATACATACCAAATATATCAAAATCCGACCACAAACCACCCCTCAAATCCTCAAATCAAAGTCTCCAATTTCAAGCCCTAACTCCCCAATTTTAGGCTTTAAATACCACTAATTTCATGTTTAATTAGGTAGAAATCATCATATAATCGAGTATTGATTTCAAAAATCTTACCTCCAAGTGTTTCTCTTCGATTCCCTCTTCAATCCCCTTCAAAAAGCTTCGATACCGCTCAACAATGGTGGAAAATGGACCAAATATCGCGAAGGCAACTATTTAAACATTATGCCCAGGCGATAATTCCTTCTTCGCAAATGCAGTCAAGCCTCGCGTTCGCGAAGCAGAAAAATTCACTGAACAAATATTTCTCTTTTGTGAACGCGACATCCTTCACGCAAACGCGAAGCCTCAACCGTCCAAGCCTTCGCGAACGCGACATCACCTACGTGAACGCAGTGAACAACTGCTAGGGGACCCAGCTGCTCCACTTTCCTCTTTATGAATGCGTCCATCTCCTCGTGTTCACATTCCTTTGACTGGCCATACCTTCGCGAACCCAAGCCCCCATCGCGAACGCGAAGGACATTTTTTCTGCAACAAAAAACCAGAAATCTGCAACTCTCCAAAATAAGGATTTGGTCCGTTAACTTCCTGAAACTTATCCGAGGCCCTCGGGACCTCAACCAAACATTCCAACACAACCCATAACATCATTCAAACTTTTTCCAATATTCGAAACGCTCAAAACAACCTCAAGACATCAAATCACCCTCGGATTCAAGCCTAAGAACTCCAAAACTTTCAAATTGCTTTCGATCAAAAAGTTTATCAAACCTCGTCCGAATGACTTGTAATTTTGCACACACGTCACAAATGACACAACAGACCTACTTCAATTTCCGGAATTCCATTCCGACCCCTATATAAAAATCTCCACTACCAACTGGAAAATGCCAAAATTCCAATTTCGACAATTCAAGCCTAAATCTACCCCGGACCTCCAAAACACATTCCGATCACTCTCCGAAGTCCCAAATAACCTAACGAAGCTATCCAAACCATCTGAATTCACATACGAGACCTTTTTCACATAAGTCAACATCTGGTTAACTTTTCCAACTCAAGCTTACTCAAAAGAGACTAAGTGTCTCATTTCTCTACAAAACCACTCCGAACCCAAACTAACCAACACGATACCACATAATACAGCTGAACAAGACATAAAGAAGCAGAAATGGGGGGAAACGGAGTGGTAACTCATGAAATGACCGGCTGGGTCGTTACATTGTGGAAGTATTAGATGGATCAATCTAATTACTCCAAATGTTCCCAATAAGACGTGAGCCTTAGCGGCAGTGTTACATAAGAGATAAAGTTGGCAGTGGCAGATGATAGATCAATATTGAGGTGAATAAACAATGGATGGTCACAAGTCACAAAGTATGAAGTGAGATTAGGCTGTCATTCTTAAGATAAACAAGTAATGAAAAAGCACTAAAGGACTTAGATTTATATATATGGGATAAGTAACGAAAGTAACCTAGATGACCTACCTAGATGCAGTAAAGTCATACCAATGAATAAGCAGATCTGTGAAATAAGATATAGCAATATTCGTAAGTTTAAAAAAAGTACCGAGCAAAGAACTTCAAGTATACCTATCGATGCCTTGAGGGACATCTTGTCAAGCTCTGTATATATTTACAAAGTGAGGCCTAGAGATTGGCTAAAAGTTGGAGGGAAAAGGAGAGAAGAGTCGCATAAGCGCACTTACAAAGTCAGCCATACAGGCTGCATGATAGGAGGTAGCAACAGTTACGAGATTGGAAAGATTTCGACCACAAGTCGTGGTATGAGAAAGAGGACTAAGGGGGCGAATAACCTAGACTTTGGAATAATCATAGAATAGTTGCCTAGATGGCAAGGAGAGTACTAAAGTATTCGGAAGACATAAGTTATGAAAATGATTAGTGCATCAGTCAACATTCGAGGACGAATGTTCCAAAGAGGGGGAATGATATTACAACCCATATTTTTGTACGTGAAGGTACTTCATAAGTAAATTGATGAAAGCTCGAAAAATGAGATTTTACATCCCGCATTTTCGTATGTTAAAGTTTCATCGTAAGTTAATTGACGTAAGTTTGGGAATGAGATTATTTTGAGATTATAAGCATTATGCTATTTCAAACAAGTGATGAGTAAATTCGTGAAGGTAAGAGGGTAAGCAAAATGAAGAAAAAAAATTTCGTCGAAGTTTGACATTTTGGGAGGAAATACAGCCTGAGCTAAAATACCCGGTATTTATGGACTAGTACCATACAAGGTACCACATGGCCATAATATTAAGGTGTATAAAGTGTATTAAAAGTGAGTAGTATTTTAAGTAAATTGAGATAATTCTTAATTAAGTGGGTAATTAGTTAATTATTGGATTTATGGATAAATATTTAAGTGAAATTATTGGATAATTGTAAGGGGACAACTATACATGTGGAGGTATGTAAGTATGGCACTAAATGAATCAAATATGAATTTGCTAGAACAAATGTTGTAAATAAATACAATTTTCATTAATATAAGTGGGAGGTATTCATTTATGCATAAATAAAGGCTCCAAAAACGTTATTGATCTCCCAAATCAAAGTTAGAAAATCTTGCAATCAAAACCAGGTCCACCAACGTCCAAGAATGCAAGTGAAGATGCAACGGGATTTTATGATTCTAAGGGAGTACAGTGCAATCTTTCTCAAGAATATTATACGAATTTTTCCCTACTTCGATCTGTTGTTACGTGTCTTTTTTGCAATTGACGTGTGTTAGATGGATTGTTAAGAGAATAGGTTCATATATGTTAAAGCTATCCCTTCTTTCCTTTTGGCATGATCCATATGATACAAATGAAATGAGCAAATGCACAACTTCCATAAATGACTCTATTCATAGAAGTATTAGGGGTGCCTATGTTCTTGAATTCCCATATGTATTATTATTCTATCGTCTGTTCATGGGTCTCAGAAAAATATGTAAGTTTAAAAAGTTTACATCATGATATTATTCAAAGGCATAATGGTCTTATGACATTCTGAGAGATTTTATTGACGTACTTCTCATGCGCTGCATTTATTTATACATGTACATTGACCCATGGCTAGATGGAATTATATACACGTATATATATATATATATTATATGTATATGGGATATGAGAAAAGGTTACGGCGTTATATATGCACCACCACCTGATCAGCTGGTATACGTTGATGATTTTGCCCACAGTAGCCGAGATGATATTATGGGATGCCCTCAGAGTCTTGATGATATTATGAACACATGTACTTATTCACGACATGACATTCATAAGCATATTTATGACACTATAAGTATTTCATGATTTACAGAGTTATCCAGACTTACAAGTTGAGTCATTTACTCTATATTTCATCCATGTCTTTTATGTACTTATTTATGTACCTTACATACTCGATACATTATTCGTACTGACGTCGCTTTTGCCTGGGGACGTTGTGTTTCATGCTTGTAGGTCCCAATAGACATGTTGAGAGTCCTCCAAGTAGGCTATAAGCTCAGCGGAAGATGTTGGTGTGCATCATTTGCTCCGGAGTTGCTTGTTTGGTCAGTATAATTTAGACGCATATTATTTGGTATGGAGGGGCCCTGTCCCGACCTTTATGTTAGGTGTGTACTCTTAGAGGCTTCTAGACAGATGTCATGTATACGAATGCTTGTATGGCCTTGCCGGCGTATATTTTGGGCTTACAAATGATCATGTTGGCCTTATAGACCCGTATATCACATGTATAAGTTTTTATATCAGGTTGGGTTGTCCTATATTGAGTATTCTTCTATGTGTATTTTGGTTAGCCCATGACGGTCCGTTTGGCCCATTTTCCAATGAAAGTATAATAAGAAAGATATGTTATGTTGGTACTCGGTTAACTAAGGTAACGGGTGCTCGTTGCGGCCCATAAGTTTGGGTCGTGACACGTGTCACACCTCCTCTTTCTATCCCCGGAAGGGTATAAGGGAGTTTTTCCAATTTAAGTGACAATCAAAACGGGATTATTTTATTTAAAATTCAGAGTCGCTACTTGGGATAATTTATGGTGTCCCAAGTCACCGGTTTAAATTCTGAATCGAGGAAAGATTGACTCTGTTTACAGTCCGCGAACACAGAAATCCAGGTAAGGAATTCTGTTAACCCGGGAGAAGGTGTTAGGAATTTTCGGGTTCCGTGGTTCTAGTACGGTCGCTCAACTATTAACAATTGGCATAATTATCTGATTAATTACACATTTTAAACCTATGTGCATTTTTAACTTTATGATCGCTTTTAATTATTTTAAATCGCTTTTAGGATTTAAAGAATTATTTCTTGAACAAGTTACGATTGTCATACACTTGTCGTTCCGGAACACACCGCAAACCACGCTAGATGAAATGTACATGCGGTTCGCGACATGTTTATTTTATTATTGTAAATTGAAGTCGGGTCACATGAAATGCACACCCGGGTTTGGGAATTGGATATCACAACTACGTCACGGAAACCGTACCCGTAGTCATGATGATTATTATTAATCTCGCCTAAAGCAGATACGGTGTTCATCAATCTAAGTTCAAGCCACAATCCAGGAAATATATACTCAGGCCATTCAATGAAACTAAATGAATAGGCATCCAGGTAAAATAGCAGAATACCAAACTAAATGAATCCCGTTAATTTTTTTAAAGTTTAACTCTACAGACTCTTCTTTAAATATTTATCAATTCACACATCAAACAGTAAACTCATATTGAATGAATGGGAAAGGAAAACAAATCATGCTTTAAAAAAGTAGACTCTAAGTTCACTTGAATAAAATGATATCATCGAAGGCTTTAATGAAATTGCGACAGAGATTTCTAATAAGACTAATGACATTTGAATCATAAGACAACTAATACAAACAATCAACTTATTAATCCCATAAGCCCGAAGGCGTTTACATCCGGCTAGCAGTGACGCGATTACGGCATGGAAAATTAATTGTGACTAACAAGATCCATTCACTTCATTTTTATTTTACTAGTTGTTTACTGCAAAAGAAAACTTCTAACCGCTTTTAACAAGGAAGTGTCCCAAGCATTTGGGAGTTTACCCCTATTTGCATTCATTGAAAATGCCTATTAAGGCTCCCTGATATTTGTAAAAGAAGCTGGCAACACACGGGTGTCAACAAGGCGTTAAGCGAAAGAGACAGTGCTGTCTAGCACTCTCAAATTAATTTAATTCTTCTTGTAACACAACATCCACCACTCAACACTAGAAGGAAAGAAAAAGATCTATCAAATACCTAACAAACATATTTGGTTTGATTTATTCTGGCAGCATGAGAAAGACGAAAAAAAAAAGGTCCCCTAATTAAAGACAAAGAAAAATAGAAGTCAAAAAAGAAGCAGAAGACGAGCCTCTACCTTTCACCTTCCAGATTCTCCACATAAAATCAAGCAGCTAATATCAATACTAATAGCTAACAACAAAAGGGCAAAATGGAGCATATCTTGAATACACAGATTATATCTTCGTTCATGCCATAAAAACACTCCCCCATACTGTTACGTCCCAAACCTGGGGAGGCGTGGCTGGCACCCGGTGTCGCACGGGCCCGAGTGAACCACTCTATAACTCTTTTTTTTTCTCTCTTTTTTTTCTTGGTAACTATTATGGGCCAACATGGCCACAACTCGTAATGTACAACTGTAAGTGCGCAATATTATATCAATAAACTATCGTTCTTAAAACATGAATACATATGGGTCGTCAAGGCCTCTGACATGCTGTACAATCTGAATCTCTATCTACAAAGCCTCTACATTCATTTGACATAAAATGGGACAGGGTACCGGCCTACCCATAAGTCTGTAGAAAGACTCTGACATGATGACACAAAGACTCGGCTACACTCTGAATGAAGTAGAGTCTTACCGATCCTTTGCTGAATGCCACTATCGTCTACTATGATAGCACATCAAACTGATTATCTATACCTGTATGCATAAATGCAGCATTCCAAACAAAAGGACGTCAGTACGAATAATATACTGAGTATGTAAGACATGTAAAAGAATATATAAAGAGCATGGAAGAAACATGGAGTAAACTCATCCTGTAAGTCTCAATTAAAATTTTGAAAGGCTATAGAAAGTCATTTTCTCTTTGAAAATTTATTAAGATTACAATAATAGTAACTATGAACTCACTATTTAAAAATATAACAAGTCCGATCTAAAACCTAGGAGGATATTGCACCCATAAAACTGGAATCTTACATTCGCATTCGATCAAATATGAACTGAATTTTGTTTCCCTTCTTACTGTCCTCACGAACAAAAAGCATTCCTTTTTATAAGTAGGTTTCATGTTTGATGCACTTCTGCTCTCATATTGTTCTCATATAGTCAGTATTATATAACGACCCGACCAGTCGTTTTGAGCTCTAGCGTGTCGTTCAGCAGTTTGGGGCCATGAACAGCTTCACTTCAGGTATTATGACTTGTACGCATGGTCGAAATTGAATTCCAGAGAATTCGGAGTTGATTTGGAAAGGGAATTCTCATTTCGGAAGCTTTAAGTTGAAAGAATTGACTAAGATTTGATTTCAGAGTAAACGACCTCGGAATCGGAATTTGAAGGTTCCAGTAGGTTCGTATAATAACTTCGGGCTTGGGCGTATGCCCAAATCGGGTTTTGGTAAACCCGGGAACGTTTCGGCACCTATTGTGAAAGTTGGCATTTTTGACTGAATTTCATAAGTTTGGATTGAAGTGCATTTCAGTGTTATCAATGTCTGTTTGGGATTCCGAGTCTGGGAATAGCTCTGTATGGTGATTCTTGTTTTGGGAGCGCGATCGGAAGTGAATTTGGAGGTTCGTGGGTCATTTTGGAGTCATTTGGCTAAAGATAGAAATTTGAAGTTTTTTTAGGAGTTTGACCGGAAATGGACTTTTTGATATTGGGGTCGGAATCCAATTCCGAAAGTTGGAGTAGGTTTGTAATATCAAATATGACTTGTGTGCAAAATTTAAGGTCAATCGGACGTGATTTGATAGGTTCGACATCGAATGTAGAAGTTTGAAATTCTAAAGTTCATTAAGCTTGAATTGTAGTGTGATTCATGATTTCGATGTTGTTTGATGTGATTTGAGAACTCGAGCAGGTTTGTGTCATGTTATGGGACTAGTTGGTGTGATTGGATGGGGGTCTCGGGTGTGTTTCAGGGTGGTTTCGGATCATTTCGGGTTGTTTTGCTATAGCTGTTGTTGGTGTCTGCTGTTGTTCTTCGAGTTCACGAAGAAGGTTTGGGCTTCAGAGATTTTTTCCTTTGCGTTCGCGAAGAAGAAAATCTTTGTTGCGTAGGTCTGAATTCGGAGGCTCATATCTCACAATCTATAAGGAATTTGGAGATGATACAAAAATTAAAGTTGTAGCTCTTTTTGTCTAGTTTTTAGAACAGTAGATATTTTATCATATGGATTTCAGTACCAATAGTTATGGCTGGTACACTATAGGTTGTCCGGGAAGATGAAGAAGAATTTTGTGTTGCATAGGGCTGACTTTGGAGGCTTATATCTCGAAATCTATAAGGAATTCGGAGATAACCAAAGAACGAAAGTTGTAGATCTTGGTGTCTAGTTTTCAAAAAGTTAAACTATTTGTCATTTGGAGGTTTGTATATAAATTAATGGCCATTAAACTAGAGGCTATCTGAGAAGCGTTTGGAAAAATGGTTTTGGGAATTTTCTTCTTCGCGAACGCAATGGGGTCTTGCGAACGTGAAGAAGAGTCGTCTGGGCAGTGTATAAGTGTAAAGAAATGGGTTTGGCTCATTTCATCTCATTTCCTCCATGGGAGTCGACCTAGGAGCGATTTTGGAGCTCCATTTTCATCATCCATGTCAGGATAAGTGATTTCCACCTATTGCAAGTTAATTACTTGGATTATATCTAGCTTTTAACATGGAAAATCATGTAAATTAGTAGAAATTTTAGGATTTTGAAAAAAACCTAAGAAATTTGTATTCTTGAATTTTGACCACGATGTTGGACATGAAATTGAGAGCCAATTATATATTTGAGTTCGTGAGGTTGTGGGTGAAATTTATCTTCGAAAAAGTTCGGAATCCAGGAGTGTGAGCCCGATGGAGATCTTGTCAACTTTTCGAGCGGAGTTGGGATTTTATATAAATTGAATTGTTATCAGTATTAGTGTGTATTTTTATTGGTTTGCCCGTTATTTGGCTAGTTTTGGAGTGTTGGGGCATCGGTTTGAGTCGTCGGAAGGGGCTTGGAAGCCGGTTATTGGACTTCGGAGCGAGGTGAGTCTCCTTTCTAACCTTGTAAGAGGGAATTATCCCCATAGGTAAATTAATTGAATATGTGTTGCTAATTATGGGGGCTACGTACGCACGAGATAACGAGAGTCCGTGCGTAGCTACTATTATGCTTATGTCCGGGTAGTCTAGGACCCAAAAGCATGCTTACTTGTAATAAGTACAATCTTATTGATAGCTTAAATTGCTTAAATCATATCGAAGTGGCAAATGATTTTCTAAAAGAGTTAAACTTCATTTTCATGACTTGTAAGAAAAGGGAAATTTACACCTCCTTGAATAATTGTCTTCTTGATGAATGTCTTAATTGACTGTTGAGTATGTGTTTCTATGTGTACCTGCGTCGCATGTAGGATTCGCGAGCAGAGTGATTGTTTATTTATATTTGACCGCGAGCGGGGTAATAGATGCATCTATGATTCGCGTCGTTCGACCCTCGGCAGTGCACATTTTACATTTATGTTGGATCGGGCAGTACGACCTCGGCATGATATGTGCATGCTTAAATTGCTTGCCTGAGAATTTTAAATGTTGATACTTGCCTTTCCTGACCAGAGATAAAATGATAAAGATAATGAAAAGTAAACCTTTGGAAATCCTTCATTATTTGAGAAGTTATTTACCTGCTTTTCGGCTTTATGAGTTTATTCTTGCTTTATGAAATCCATAATTTTCTCATATTTTTATGATATTATCATTGGACTACTAGTAAGTGTCGAAGTCGACCTATCGTCTCTATTTCTTCGAGATTAGAAGGGATATTCATTGGGTACACGTTATTTTCGTACTCATACTACACTTGCTGTGCATTTTTGTTGCTCATGCACATGCATCTCTAGTGTCCTAGTGGGCGTAGCAGCATGGTTGATACAGAGACTTAAGTGAGCTGCACTTCTCGAGATAACCGCAGCCAGCAGAGTCTCTTTTAGATTACTATATTTACTTTCTGTCCAATACTGTATTCCGGATGGTTGTTGTATTACATTATTTCCTAGAAATTGCTCATGCACTTGTGACACCGGGTTCTGGGATGATTATGGGGTATTCTGTATTTACTTCTAAATATTTTTTTATTCTTTTATTTTTGCAAAGATTATCTTTTTACTAGCCGAATGAAAGGAAAATTTCAGTTTTCAAAATTATTAAGATAAGAATTAAATTAAGCATTTATAGTTGGCTTGCCTGACAGCGGTGTCCGGCGCCATCATGACCCTTAGTGGATTTTGGGTCGTGACAACATGGTATCAGAGCACTAGGTTCCCTTAGGTCTCAAGAGTCATGAGCAAGCCTAGTAGAGTCTCGCGGATCGGTACGGAGACGTCTGTACTTATATTCGGGAGGCTATAGGGCTGTTAGGAGTACTTCCCTTCTTGATTCTTCATCGTACGGTTTGATTCCTTTGAGGCTTATGCCTTTGTTTATTTCCTACTCTATCTTATGCGAGGTGAAGCGCTTGCTATATCGATCGAGAATTGAGAAATGGTAATGGTACTACATATATGGTGTGGGATGTTCCTCCCTACATATTTGATTGGGCTATTGTCATCGCCTTGCGGAAGGTCGTTCTGTCGTTTTTTATCAGTATCAGTATTACCTAAGGTTTTGAAATTTGGCATTAATTGTTATGACAATTCGTGTGTTGCTATCGCACGGTATTGGTGTAATGGTAGGATGCTTGTCTATGCGTTGAAGCAGTGAATGACTTGGAAGGATGTTTTCTCAGTGCATGATTTAGAGATTCGGTATTTTATTCCCGGCGGGGGAAAAACAATCGGGCTAAGAATGTTCAGATTTGGGTTGATGGGGTAACGAGGCTTGGTATGTGCGAGCGTGGTGGAATTTTTATCTGTGATGAGATGTCGTTTTCTTTATTGAATGTACTAAGCTCGATGGTGTTAAGACCTTCTACGATTCACCCTTAGGGCAGGATATTGTAAGATAGTATTGGAGATGCGTCTGTTAGAGATCGCAGGGTATGGTGGTTCAGGATTGAATGCGTAGACAGCTCGAGAGAGACGATTCTTTGGAAAGGTTTAAAAGCTAGTAGCGGTCTGTTGGTTCAAGTTCTACCGAGATAGATTTTGATCTAAGGCATTAGCTGAGCAGCAATGGATGAGGAAGGACGTGTGGGAAGTATCACGCAGTGGTTAAACTTCTAGAAGGCCAGGTGTAAGAAGTGGAGGTCGAGTAGTTTCATAAAGAGGTGAGTCTGCCCAAAGTGGGGGAATGGCAAAGTAGTATGTGGATTCAGTGGCAGGATAACTACACCCTTGAGGAAAGTTTGGAGTGATTTGGGGAGTTTTAGTGGACAGTGGCTGGGTCTACAGACTTAATTTGAAATATCGGCTATTATTCGGCGGGAGATTTGATATGACGGAAAGGAGCTGCTTGATATGAAGGAGGATATAACATAACTTTGAATTGGAAGATATTGTCGCACATTTAGTTGTTGTCCACGATGAGTGAATGGACTTGTGCAACTGGTGAATGAGCACGGGCTCAGGTGGGTTATCTCTTGTGAGTAGGTCAGCGATCGCATGGTTGGTGAAGCTCCTGCGAAAGATTTTACTGGCTATCCGGTAAGAGGTTTAATATGTGAATGTTGCTAGAGATTCAGAGTGTTCATAAAATGCTAACAGAAGGATTTCGAGGAATTTGGCAGTTTTATTGCGCAAGGTTATATCAATAAGAGATAAAGAATCTTAGTGGGTTCCAAAGTTGTGCAATTGGCTTCAAGCTAAGTGGGAGAGTCCCACTGCCTACAGTTGGATTGCATGGTCGTCTATTTATGAGGTTTCCGGTTATTAGCATTTGATGGGTTATTTCAGCTAAGGGAAAAAGAACATAAGAGGTAATTTGAGCAAAGGGATTGTTAAGGGTATGCTAAGGCTGGCCTCATTGGCTCATGTTTGGAGTTGGGGAAGGATTCAGAATTTATGCCTTGTATAGATACAGGTTCCAAGGGAAGTGATTCTGCCAGATGCTTCGTTGAGAGGGTATTCATGTGCTAGAATATTCATAGAGCTGATTATATTTGGGGCCAAGTCAGAGCGGGTGGCTCTTAACAACGGTCCTAGTGGATTCAAAGGGGTAAAATATGGTGCCTAATGATTTCGAGCTTATAGGTACGGTTAAGAATCAAGCTTGGTAGCAGCTTATGAGAAGAGGCCCAGAATGTTCTATGATGTTTTGACTTGCAGTGTAGCATTTGGGAGGTATGAAATGGTTCGTGGGATTTGAGACAGCATGGTCTCGTGATTCAAGGTTACTCGGGATGAGTGCGAATGGGGTGTGTTATGTGTTGAATGGCGTTATTATTATTTCCAAGGCAATCAAGGATAAATTGGAAGAAGATAGATTGGTTAGCCATAGTTGAATTGGCATATTGGTGGTAGTGAACAGTTCCTTCAGCCTGATCAAGTTATGCAAGTGATTTGTGACAATACGTGTGAGGCTTGTCGGCCGCTGTAATTGATGTTATTCAGAAGTATTCTACTATTATGGCTTGGTATGTGTAGGCGGATCCCAGAAGGGCTATGGTGGCTTAGACCATTACATAGAGATTTGCATATTCTACGGTTATGAGAATTCACCTGTGTTGTTATGGTTCTCCTGAAGTGAGTTAAGTGAAAAGTTTTTATATGATGAAGTGTTAATCTATTAATGGTTCCGGAGTTATGATGAAAATCGTGTTCTATCGTATATTGGCATGTTGGGTGCAGTGAGTGGTTTGGAATTTAAAGTGAGGATCAAGGTCGCAGTTTGGTGTTGACAAGGATGTCTGAGCTCGGATGAGCAGGAAAGGAGTTTCGATGTTTAAAGTAAGTTGGTACTGTCTTTAGCGTCACCTGAGATCGGTGTTTTGTGAAAAAGGCTTTGCATCCTGGTTAAGGATTCTTGATCGATTTTCAGCGTTAGTATGGCCGGTGGTTTGGATGTACAAACATGTTATCTGTTACGGAAGGTTGTGGGAGCGTGCCCCACGGGAAGGTTGTATAAGTGTGGCATGTAGTCACTTGATTGATTGAAGAGTTAAACCTAGTATGAAGATTGTGGTGATGTCGTTAAATTGAGAATTGATGCTTGGAGGGCACTCAGTTTATTGGGTTGTGGACTATGGAGGATTTCTCCGGTTATGATGGTTGTTCTTGTGTGTTATAAGGAAAAGGGGAGTTATTATGGACCTTTGAAAGGTTATTAGCCTAGTTCAGTGCGATCAGAATCAGCTTGAGGTATGTGGATGGATTTAAATGTGAATATGGGCTCTATATCAGGCCAGATGTGTTCATTTCAGCAATGCGCTCCTTACGGAAGAGTAGTCGGGGTGTTATTTCGTCATCAGCTATTTCATGTAATGATGTATTGCGCCGCGTGAGTTGTGAGACGGCTTGGTGAATTTCTTATGTGTTGAGGTTCCGCGTAGAGATGATGTTATATGAGCAGAATGGCTCTTGAGATTAAGATCGTATATCGCACCTCAGTTGTGCTTGAGTTTGTAGCTTATAGCGCTATGTCTCCCCATGGATGGTATTATGCACTTAGCGTGCTTGTGACTAACATTCAGTATTCTGTTGTAATGAGCAATCTGGCTCGGTGTGTATCTCCTTATGTGAATTTTATGGGTGGATTGGGTGACACGCCGCCATGGGTATGTTGTTTGGATCAGGTTACACGCCGCAACAGTGTGATGTTAAGTACAGATTCCTATATCTATTTTTATGTGTTTTGTTTCCTATCTTTCTGAGGAAAACTCATATTAGTTGTGTGCTCGCGTCACATGTATGATTCGTGAGCGGGGTGTTTGTTTAATTATGTTGACCGCGTCACATGTATGATTCGCGAGATGGGTAACTGGATTTCCTTTTTCAGAGTTCATTTTCCTTTTGTATCGCGTTCGAATTGGTAGCCTATTGGCACATTGTGGCATCATATGAGACTTTTGATCATGTCCGGGGTGGCTTATTGCCTAAGCAGTTTGTACTGGGTGAGACGAGATCATTGGATTTAGAATTAGTGCAATCTGATTATATGAAGTATATTAAGGAGCTAACACCATTATTTGGTTCAGAATGAGGTGATGGTTCTTGTCAGGAGTATAGACCCCAATGATTTGTTGATTCAGCAGTTGGTTATGAATTTCTACACATCTCTTCCGTCGCGGCAGAACTGTAAGAGTTAGAGCAAGACGTATATATGTCATGAGGTGCAATGAGAGCATCAGATTTGTGGAATTTTGACTAATTTGATCAGAGAATGTTATTGTGATCCTATGAGTAAAGTGGTGCAAGGCGTGAATTCAGCAAAGGTATGCATTCATGCTTTGGTGCAACGTGTAGTGATTGATACGGTGAGCGTATGTTGGAAACAGGCCTGGCAGAGGATTATGGATGTTGGAATTGGGCTCTAAGGCTTATTTGCTTAAGTGAAAAAAGGATATCTTCAGATTGATTGAGCTAGGGTGCCCAATTGAGTTGTGGAAGCACGGGTAGGTGCTTGAGGGGTTAAACAGTGATTTCGGACAACTCCAGCGCAATTCTTAGCACGTTCAAGGGCGAATGTATGTTTGAGTGGGAGAGAATGTAACGACCCGACCAGTCGTTTTGAGCTCTAGCACGTCGTTCAGCAATTTGGGGCCACGAGCAGATTCACTTCAAGTATTATGACTTGTACGCATGGTCGGAATTGAATTCCGGGGAATTCAGAGTTGATTTGGAAAGGGAATTCTCATTTCGGAAGCTTTAAGTTGAAAGAATTGACTAAGATTGGATTTTAGAGTAAACGACCTCGGAATCGAAATCTGAAGGTTCCAGTAGGTTCGTATGATGATTTCGGACTTGGGTGTATGCCCGGATCAAGTTTTGGAAGACCCGGGAACGTTTCGGCACCTATTGTGGAAGTTGTCATTTTTGAAAGAATTTCATAAGTTTGGGTTGAAGTGCATTTCAGTGTTACCAATGTTTATTTGGGATTCCGAGTCTAGGAATAGCTCTGTATGGTGATTCTGGTGTTGGGAGCGCGATCGGAAGTGAATTCGGAGGTTCGTGGGTCAGTTTGGAGTCATTTGGCTAAAGATAGAAATTTGAAGGTTTTTGAGGAGTTTGACCGAAAGTGGACTTTTTGATATTGGGGTCGGAATCTAATTCCGGAAGTTGGAGTAGGTCTGTAATGTCAAATATGACTTTTGTGCAAAATTTGAGGTCAATCGGACGTGATTTGATAGGTTCAACATCGAATGTAGAAGTTTGAAATTCTAAAATTCATTAAGCTTGAATTGGAGTGTGATTCATGATTTCGATGTTGTTTGATGTGATTTGAGGCCTCGACCAGGTCTGTGTCATGTTATGGGACTGGTTGGTGTGATTGGATGGGGTCCCGGAGGCCTCGGGTGTGTTTCGGGGTGATTTTGGATCATTTCGGGTTGTTTTGCTGTAGATGTTGCTGGTGTCTGGTGTTGTTCTTCGCGTTCGCGGAGAAGGTTTGGGCTTCAGGGATTTTGTACTTCGCGTTCGCGAAGAAGAAAATCTCTGTTTCCATGGTCTGACTTTGGAGGCTCATATCTCACAATTTATAAGTAATTTGGAGATGATCCAAAAAAAAAGTTGTAGCTCTTTATGTCTAGTTTTCAGAAAAGTAAGCCTTTTAGTGTACCAAAAGTTATGGCTATTAAACTATAGGCTGTCCGAAAAAATGAAGAAAACATTTGTGTTGCACAAGGCTGACTTTGGAGGCTTATATCTCGAAAGCTATAAGGAATTGGGAGATGACCAAAGAAAGAAATTTATAGATCTTGGTATCTAATTTTCAAAAATATAAACCATTTATCATTCAGAGGTTTGTATCAAAAGTTATGTCCATTATACTAGAGGCTATCTCAAAAGAGTGGGGAAAAATGGTTTTGGGAATTTGTCGCGAAGAAGAGTCGTCTGGGCAGTGTATAAGTGTAAAGAAATGGGTTTGGCTCATTTTATTTCATTTCCTCCATGGGAGCTGACCTAGGAGCGATTTTGGAGCTCCATTTTCATCATCCATGTCAAGGTAAGTGATTTCCACCTATTGCAAGTTAATTATTTGGATTATATCTAGATTTTAACATGGAAAATCATGTAAATTAGTAGAAATTTCGGGATTTTGAAGAAAACCTAGGAAATTTGTATTCTTGGATTTTGACCACGATTTTGGACATGAAATTGAGAGCCAATTATATATTTGAGTTCGTGAGATTGTGGGTGAAATTTATCTTCGAAAATGTTCGGAATCCGGGCATGTGGGCCCGATGGCGATCTTGTCAACTTTTCGAGCAGAGTTGGGATTTTATATAAATTGAATTGTTATGAGTATTAGGGTGTATTTTTATTGGTTTTCCCATTATTTGGCTAGTTTTGTAGCGTTGGGGCATCGGTTTGAGTCGTCGGAAGGGGCTTGGAAGCCGGTTATTGGACTTCGGAGCGAGGTGAGTCTCCTTTCTAACCTTGTAAGAGGAAATTGTCCCCATAGGTAAATTAATTGAATATGTGTTGCTAATTGTGGGGGCTACGTACGCACGAGATAACGAGAGTCCGTGCGTAGCTACTATTATGCTTATGTCCGGGTAGTCTAGGACCCAAAAGCATGCTTACTTGTAATAAGTACAATCTTATTGATAGCTTAAATTGCTTAAATCATATCGAAGTGGCAAATGATTTTCTAAAAGAGTTAAACTTCATTTTCATGACTTGTAAGAAAAGGGAAATTTACACCTCCTTGAATAATTGTCCCCTTGACGAATGTCTTGATTGACTGTTGAGTATGTGTTTCTATGTGTACCTGCGTCGCATGTACGATTCACGAGCAGGGTAAATATTTATTTATATTTGACCGCGTCGCATATATGATCCGCGAGCAGGGTAATAGATGCATCTATGGTTTGCGTCGTTCGACCCTCGGCAGTGCACATTTTACATTTATGTGGATCGGGCCGTACGACCTCGGCATGATATGCGCATGATTATATTGCGTGCCTGAGAATTTTAAATGTTGATACTTGCCTTTCCCGGACAGAGATAAAATGATAAAGATAATGAAAAGTAAATCTTTGGAAATCCTTCATTATTTGAGAAGTTATTTACCTGTTTTCTAGCTTTATGGGTTTATTCTTGCTTTATGAAATCCATAATTTTCTCATATTTTTACTATATTATCATTGGACTACTAGTAAGTGTCGAAGTCGACCTCTCGTCTCTACTTCTTCGAGATTAGACGGGATATTCATTGGGTACACGTTATTTTCGTACTCATATTACACTTGTTGTGCATTTTTGTTGCACAGGCACATGCATCTCTAGTGGCCTAGTGGGCGTAGCAGCATAGTTGATACGGAGACTTAGGTGAGTTGCACTTCTCGAGACGACCCGCAGCCAGTAGAGTCTCTTTCAGATTACTGTATTTACTTTCTGTCCAATATTGTATTCCGGATGGTTGTTGTATTACATTATTTCCTAGAAATTGTTCATGCACTTGTGACACCGGGTTCTGAGATGATTATGGGGTATTCTGTATTTACTTCTAAATATATTTTTTTTAATTTATTTTTGCAAAGATTATCTTTTTACTAGCCGAATTGAAGGAAAATTTCAGTTTTCAAAATTATTAAGATAAGAATTAAATTAAGCATTTATGGTTGACTTGCCTGACAGCGATGTCTGGCGCCATCACGATCCTTAGTAGATTTCGGGTCGTGACATATTAAATAATTAATTAATAAATATATAGGCTTCATGTCTTGTGTATGGGTCTACTGCTGCACCATGACCTTAAGGCTATTCATTCTTCATATAGTATGTTTTAAACTAATTGTTCTAAGTTGACTTTGGCAGTAAAAATTTTTAAGTTCGACTATCAATTACGCTGAATACCTATTTTCCTTTTGAACTAAACCTTAACAATCCGATGGTATTTAGATAATTTTAGTTCAAAAATATCATAAACACCCAGATGCTAATTTAAAACAACCTACTCAAACAATAAGTACCAAAAAATGTATATTGTACATGGGCTTACGGACCTTACCTTCACAAGGAAGCCCTTAAGCACACACTCCCCCAAACAGGAAATCGTGAAAGAATTATATTATCATGCATGTGCGTATAAATATCATGTAATGCATAGGTCTGTACGTACATAATATCATAAAGCTTCTGAGGGCATCTCATCATATCATCTCAGCCACTGTGGGCAAATTATCAATATATACCCGCTGATCAGGTGGTGGTGCGTATATAACGCCGTCTGAGTCATATTTCAGCCACTGTGGGCAACATCATCATCGTATACCAGCTGATCAGGTGGTGGTGCATATATAACGTCATAACCTTTCCCATATCCCATATCCCATATCCATATATATACATATACATACGCGTATATAACGCCGTCTGAGTCATATTTCAACCATTGTGGGCAACATCATCATCGTATACCAGCTGATCAGGTGGTGGTACGTATATAACGTCGTAACCTTTTCCCATATCCCATATATATATATATACATATACGCGTATATAACGCTATCTGGTCATGGGTCAATGTGCATGTATAAATGCATGAAATGCATATGAAATATGTTAATAAAATCTCTTGGTACATCATAAAGTCATTATATCTCTAATTAATATCATGAAATAAACTTTATCAATGTACATATTTTTAAGACCCATGAACAAATAATAGAAGTAACCAGGTGTGGCTATCAGTTAGTTTGCATCAACTCAGTCTTTTGGGTGACATTAAATTTAAATTGGTAAAATTAAAAGTTAAGCTTGAAATATTATTGAGTGTTTCAGAGTTAGGCCTATCGAACTATGTTCTTAAGCCCAATTCCTAACTTGTTTCAATAACTCTACTATTGCTTAGTTAGGCCTATCGAACTATGTTCTTAAGCCCAATTCCTAACTTGCTTCAATAACTCTACTATTGCTTTGGCCTTTGAGAGTGGTCAGCATTAAATTAGTACAGATATCTCCTAGTGTTTTATTATTAAATATGTAATAGCGTATTAAAAAGATATAGTTTCCACCTAAAACAAATTTCTGTTCAATGGTGACAGTAAATAAAGGAAATCTTTTTCCAACAAAGAGCCTAATATAACTCATTGCAAGCACAGAGTGGTCATATAACTAATTCAGATATCCAGGGAATCCATCAATCACTCCTGCACAAGTATCTCATATCAAGCGGGAGCTAATAAAAAAAAATCTCTACTAACATCACATGCTTACTTCTCGCACAAGGCCTGATTGAAAAGTAGAAAAGCTCACTTTGTTTTGATAGTGACGGGTGGAGTATCCATTCCATACCACACGAGAAGCATCCACTTATCTTTTTCAACTTCACATACATGAAGAATCTTGCATATGCCAACGTGATTTGCGACGGAATTGTTGGTGAATTTGAATGTAGTGTCAATAGCCAAGAACATGTGACCCCACCCCCCGCTTGCCAACATGTTCCAGATACATTTAAGGACAAAACTTACGTGAAGGACACATAACTACATAGTATATGAGTCACTTAATTGACATCTTATGTTGCTGCCATGTGTTTGGGAATTTAATCTTATTCCATAGTCAATTAATTAATTAGATAATATCACGCTACCCGAAAATTAATAATTACCCGAATAATTAAGAATTATCTCAAATTACTTAAAATTCTACTTATTTTTAATACACTTTATAAAAAGTACTATTACGGTCATGTGGTACCCTGTAAAATAAATTAATACCTACATTATTATTTAAAACATCCATGTAAAACAAAATGCATATATTTTCTTAACTTCAAATTGTCTTAATCTTATATAAAGAGTACAAATTTTCGTATGTTTAGTTCTTAAAATGATAAAAAAATAACCTAATTTTTTTATAAGAAAATAATTTCTATCTTTACAATAAAGAAAATCTCATAAACTTTTCTCATGAGTATAATTTAAAACATATTCAAAAGTAGTAATATTAATAACTATATGAAATTATATTTTTCAAACCATTTTTTCTTCTTTACAAAAAATGTTCCACTCAAAATACCATATCATATATATATATATATATATATATATATAAATAATAGTATCAAGGTTGTTAAACTTACTAACACATACCATATCTCAGCAAAGAAAATTATTGTCCAAGCCTATAAAATCTGTACTTGGGCTAAATTCATGCCATCAACAAAACGTTTTAATATGCGCTAAATTCATTCAATTGTACTTATTGTGTCAGTTGTAACTTGTCAATTATTACATTAAGACAACTGAGAGGTTACACCTAAACCAAGGGAAATTGCAATATCCAAATAATATCAACCCTTAGCAAATACTTGGAACCAGAATGAGAAAATAATTAGCAAAATGTTATCTTACTAATAGAACTACAAAATCAGAACTTCAAATTTCTTCCCTATTTCTTTGGTTAGAAATTTTCTTGTAGCACGAGGTCAAGGGATGACTAACTGAATTCAGAGAGATGTTATTGTTGATGCCAAATTTGAAAACAAAACTACTTCCCACCATTTTACTCCAGCAAACTTTAAGGAAAAACACAATCATCATGATATAGACTCAGCCCAAAGAGTTAAACAAAGTCCCAGAAGTCACCAGAAGCTAACTACCATATACTTATCAGTTTAAAGGCTATTTTGCATATCTCCAACACAAAAAGGGTGTTGCTTACTTAGAAGGGAAGGATCAAATATGTGACTCCAAGATAAACCAATTATACCCATTAAAATAAAATACGAAAATTAAGTTTTTAAAAAAAAGGCATCACGGCATCATTCTAAGGGAACATTAACAGAGAGAACACTCAAATCAACATCAAAGAATAATATATCATAGCACACACACACAATAACAATGCAATCTATAGTAGAAGAGAGAAGCATGAACCTTAATAGCAACAAAATCAACAACTATACAGATTTTACTCCAAGATTTGAGTGGGGAAATTGCGACAGGAATTGGACGGGAACGCGAGCCGGAATCACGAACTTAAAAACATACGAACCAAACCTCAAACTCAAACAACTTCCATTTTTAGGCAGATATCCAGAATTGAAACAAAGTAACAAGAAACTTTTTTTTTTTTATTTTTCGAAAAATAAAAGCAAAACTCAAGAAGTTCTCTGATTTTTATCAAGAATTGAATACTACCAGAAGAACCCTAAATATTTCAAACCTCTCCCAAAAATCTCAGACCTCAAAAAATTCCCCTTCCCAAAAACCAAAATCCCTCTAGTTATCAGGCAAACACCTGAAGAATGAAGGGCTGGGATCAATCTAAATCGATCCCACGCTCCCCATTCATCCAGCATATGCGTTCTAGAGGCTTCCATCACGTGAGAAGGGAGATGGGGATGAGAGAATCTGTCAGAAACCATTACAAATATGGTGACGTGGTGAGATGGGGGGGTGCGTGAGGTGAGTTTTGGTGAAGAACTCATCTGAAACTCAGACGAGTTGAGCATTTTGATGCGGATGAAGAAGCAGAACTAAGAGAGGCGTCGTTTGAGTTCTATCATACTAGGGTTAGGTTTGTTTTCTTCTTTGTGTCATGTATTTGGGGGAATGGGTCGGGTCAAGGGCGGGTTTAGGCTGGGTAGGGGCGGTTTTGGGTTTTTATTTGGGCTCAGCCTCAATTTGGCCCAAATTAAATTTAAGACCAAGCTTCTTATTTTTTTCAATTCCCTTTCTTTTTTTGGTTTTCTTTTCTTTCTTTAATTAATTTAAAAAATCTAAATTAAATTCCTAAATTAATTCAAATTGCAAAATTAATCTAATTATCTAATTATAAAATTTTTATAAAAATTAGTTGCTCCTAGATTAAAAGAGAAAATTAATAATCTAAAACTAAAAAGGCTAAAAATATAAAAATGAACCAATTTTTGTGATTTTCATCTTAATAAAGAAATTAACTAACTAAATAATCCTAAGAACATGAAAACAAAATCTCAATGCAATTCATGGTTTTTTTTGGCATTTTCATGATTTTAATAGAATTAAACGTACACAAAATTGCAATCAATTAACAAAAATCCTACGAAAATTCTATAAAATTGCAAACAATTGAAAAAAATTATTTTTTTAATTTGTAGGAGTATTTCACATAGGGAAAAAATCTCGTGCTCATAGCTGCCCTTCTTTGCTCGGAAACACGAAGAGTTTTCGGGCAAAGATAAAGTGAGCGGATACGAGAGATTTTTGGCCGTTTGGGTACTCCATGGGAAGCATTTTTGAAAGATCTGACCGAATCTTGCTTCCGAAGTTGCCTACATATCCTTGGCTATAAAAGAATCAGGTCGGTGTAGTTCTGAAAAATGATGGAAGAATGAGTTGGAGAATCGAGTAAGGTGTCATTCCGTCGAGGTTCCGGTCTGCGGTCCTGTTATTACATCAAAATCAAAAAATGAAAAAGACTAACTAAGCCTATCAGCTACGAGTTACAAGATTCTCATCTATAAGTCTTCTGAAGCTTGATCATATTTTTCAGGCGGGATTCTCCTGATGCTTCTCTAACTTGAACTTGAAAACTGAAAGTTGACCCTGTCCTTCAGTCGAAATTCTCCTGATGCTTCTTGAACTCGAAAATTGAAAATTGACTCTATTCTTCAAGCGGGCTCTTGATGCCTCCCTGACTTGAAATTGTAAACTGAAAGTTGACCTTGTTCTTCGGGCGAGATTCTCCTAACGCTTCTCTAACATTGAGATTGAAAGTTGACCCTACTCTTTAGGCGGGCTCCTGATGCCTCTCTAACTTGAAATTGTAAGCTGAAAATTGACCATGTTCTTCAGGCGGGATTCTCCTGATGCTTCTCTAACTTGAAATTGAAAACTGAACATGTTCTTCAGGCGGGCTCCTGATGCCTCCCTGACATGAACTTGTAAACTGAAAGCTAACTCTGTTATTTAGGCGGACTCCTGCTGTCTTTGACTTGAATCTTGAAAGGAAGTTGACCCTGTTCTTCAGGCGAGATTCTCCTGATGCCTCTGACTTGACATTGAAAACTGAAAGTTGACCATGTTCTTCAGGCGGGATTCTCCTAATGCCTTTCTGACTTGAAATTGAAACCTGAACATGTTTTTCAGGCGGGCTCTTGATGCCTCTCTGACTTGAACTTGTAAACTGAAAGTTGACCCTGTTTTTCAGGCGTACTCCTGCTACCAATACTTGAACTGAATTCTCTTATTTCGGCGGGTGCCTGCCGCCAATACTTGAACTGAATTTTCTTTGTTTCTCTAGGTGGGCGTCTGCTGCCAATACTTGAACTGAATTCCCTTGTTTCTCCAGGTGGGAGCCTGTTGCCAATACTTGAACTGAATTCCCATGTTTCTCCAGGTGGGCGCCTACTGCCAATACTTGAATTGAATTCCTTTGTTCCTCCAAGTGGGCGCCTGTTGCTAATACTTGAATTGAATTCCCTTGTTCCTTCAGGTGGGCGCCTGCTACCAATACTTGAATTGAATTCTCTTGTTCCTCCAGGTGGACGCCTATTGTTACAACAAAACAGACAAAACAAAAGAAACTTTTCTGTCCCAGTTTTGTACCGGAAACATCTGTGAGTATTAATCGAATCTTGTTATCAAAAGAGCTATAAGAAATCAAAAACTGAACCCCATTATCCAGGAGGGCCCTGAAAACTTCAAATTAAATCTTATCTTAAGAGTGACAACTTTAAAGCTATATTATATTTTCTAAAAGTAGAACTTATGCTAAATCTTGTTATTTATGAAGGTCTTGAAATTTAACTAGGTCCCATTATCCAGGAGGGTCTTGAGAATTTACGGCCAAACCTACCTGGCACACGCTTTCTTTACCGAGGGTTCCCACGGAACAAATGAAATTTCCTGCCCTTGTTTCAATCAAAGAAAACTTGTGAGTTTAAACATGGTGGTTGGTTTGTGGCCTTGACTTCGAGGGTAATTGCTCCTTTACTTCCTTTGATTTCAACTCGAAAGACGTTGCTTGTTTATTGATTGACCACTTTCTCTGTCACCCTTTTCATAGAAACCTCTAATTTGTTCAAACCCAAACCCTTTATCTGTTGCATTGTGCTCAAGAATTGACATATACCGAACCTTTGTATTTCACATGAATCCCAAAGCACGTTGATTGTTACCAACTCAGTGCGCCTGTTGTTCTTTCCTGACGCATGCCACTTTGATGTGCTAGCCAGATTACGTTTTGTGCAATTGGAAAGCTGGTGGCAATTTTTGAAGTCATTTCTCACTTGTTCTCACCAAACAGACTCAGGAAGAGGAAGTAAACAAGACAAAAGAAACAGCGTAAGGACAATGGAAAGAGATGATTCCTAACAAGAAAACTACAAAATAGAAACTTATCAGATGTGGATAGCAACTCTAATAACCATGGCATGCACCTTTGGATTAAGTGGCCTAATCTGTCAAGTAAGTCTAATGTTCAACTCTTGTTGTATCTCTGAGTCATGAAACTGGGCTTCAATGCTCCGATTATCCAATCTGATTCACGATTTTTATTCGACTTGTAGTGCCCAAAGGGTTTTCACTATCAAGCCTCTCTCATTTTGTTCTTTCTCTCAACTCACCATCGCCTTATGGTTCCTGTAAAGATTTTCACCAATAAGACTCTCTCATTTTGTTCTTTTCTTCTTATTTCCTCTGATTTTGCAGATGACAAGGCATTAACCGTGGTAAAAACATCATATACTCTTGGCATATCTAAACTCAGCACTCTCAAAGATTATCTGGGAGGTCTTTTTTTGGACTGTAATGTGGCTATTGGACCGGGTTAGAAAGAAAGGATATCATAAAGGCTCAAAATAACTAAGACAGCGGGGTTAATTTATTTACAACTTTTGGAATCCATTCTAAAAACTTGCCCCAATTTCTAAAATAAGGGAATTTGATTCTTTTCTTTTTTTTCTTTTGATAGAGTTACTAAGAAAAATTGCCTCACTTTCGACTTCATGGGATTATGAAATATTTTATTTAGTATGACCGAACCGTAAGGCTGCCTACGTATCTTGTGGTGACAAGAATCAGGTCAAACGCAATTCACAAAGATACGTTTTGTTATTGCTATTTTTCTTTTTCTTTTCTTTTCTTTTTTTTTCCTTTCTTTTTTTTTCCTTTTTTTATCTCTATTTTTCTCTTCTTCTTTTTTTGAATTTTTCTTTTGGACTGAACCTTTTAAAATAAACCTATGGGGACATAAACTTTTTTTTTCTTTTTCGTATGACTTTAACTTGATTCCAAAAGAGGGGAGGTCAAAGAAATTAGTACATGCTCAAAAGGGTATCAAATGGTATAAGTGTTTGGGCAGCTGAAAGAGGGCCTCCCAATCCCTGAAAATGCCAAGTACCACATGCAACTTGAAATAAAAATTGAAGATCATGCACAATATTTCTTTTGCGGCTTCGGCATTGATATTACTTATATGTCTTCCACTTTTCTTTAGCGCCTTGTCAGGTACAGAACCCTCGTTGGGTGATTCTCTTTTCACAATGGATTTCCTCCGTCAATTCGGAGAAAACTTCCTTTGACTTTATTTTGTAACTTGAGATGCATTTGAACTCAAAGTTGCTTGCTTCAAAACGTCTGGGATTCACTCTCCTTTAACGACTTCTTGTCACCCTATTAACTTCCCAAATTATCTGCTCCAGTTTCACATGGTTCGGGCTTCAAATGATCTCAAAATGTCCAAATCTGTACTTATTTCCCTCAAATGTCTCTATCATCTTCAAAAATTGTTTCATTGATTCATGATTAAACTAACTTTTACGACCAGGCCTAGAATTATGTATGCATGTCATGTCAGTAGAGTCAGCAGGAAAAGAACTATAAAAGGAGAAGAGAACTAAACAAAAAAATGACTAGAAATAACAGAAACAAAAAAAATTGCATTAGACAGACGGTGCAAGAGTTTGAACAACGAAACAAGCAAAATAAACTGGGGTACAACCCTGGAACAAACCTAGATAACGCTAAATGAGATACTAAGACTAAACAAACTAGTCAAAATAAAAGGACAGAAGGGTTTGAGCCACAAGACAATATCCGGGTTACAACTCATAAAATAAACCGGACGACATAAATGACAACAGAATAAACCACCAAGATTCCTCCCTGGCTAGCCAAGAAAGGAGCATCTTTCCAATCATCAAACTCAACATCTTAGCCACTAAGTTCCGCATCAACAGTACTAGGACCTTCACAAGTCTCCATCACATTGCCCTTAGCAAATTGCTTTTGGGCCCCTTTTGCCGGCTCGTTCGTAAGATCAACTTCCAGAACCGAGAGTGATAGCGCTGAAAGCTTTGCGGCAAGTGGCCCTCCGAGGATCTCAGAAGAATTATTTTATTCATGTTCAACACAGATCATACCCACCATAGGCGTCCCATCATGAATAGGCGATGGACTTTGGCTAGTGTCTACTGCATCTGGATTTTGCACGATAATTTTACCTACATCAATAAGCTTTTGAACTGCTCTTTTTAGATGCCAACATTTTTCTGTGCTGTGACCCAGGGCATTAGAGCAATATGCGCACCTTTGAGAATAATCAAAATTCTTTGGAAGAGGTTTCGATATTTTTAACATGTCCAATTGCCTCAACTTTTGGAACAAACTGACATATGATTCTCCAATAGGAGTGAAAGTCTTTTCTTTTTCCTATTGCCTTTTCATTTTGTACTCTGGCCTCGGTTGGAACCTTTTGCGGGCATGTGGTTGATATGCTTGAGGAGGCGGGTAGGATATTTGCGGAAATGGTGCAGGCCACCTCAGGTCCTGTGGATGTAGAGCATATGATGGTGCATTATGGATGAAGTACTAGGAAGATGAGGTATGATTTTGGGGATTTTGTGGAGAGACGTAGCATTGGGGAGGATTATCTGGAGCACAGAGATATCCATGGGGTTGATATTGAGGCTGAAAGCGTTGAGCAGGAACGCCCACTGGATCCTGTCGTTGACAGGGCTCAAAAACATCTTTTCTATTTCTCTTTCTTCCAACCGAACTTACTGAGATGTTCTGAATGTCTTTTTTGTAGTATCTTTCAATGCAGAATAACTCATGATTTTGCCTTACTTGATTCCTTCCTCTACCACATCCCCCATTTTTACCACAACATTGAAAAGTTTACCCAAGGCTGAGATCAAATGACTGAAGTAGGTTGGCCCTTGGGCTTGTAGGAAAAACTCAACTATTTCTTCTTCACCAACCGGGGGGCTGACCCGAGCAGCTTGGTCCCTCCATCTGAGCCCAAACTCCCTAAAACTTTCCTCGGGTTTCTTTTCCATCTTAGACAGGGAAGAGCGGTCCGGGATAATATCGAGATTGTACTGAAAGTGTCGAATAAAATCTTGAGCCATGTCATCCCATGCATGCCACTTATTGACATCTTGACAAGTATACCATTCCAAGGCTACCCCAATTAAGCTCTCACTGAAATACACCATCAACAAATCATTTTTCCCGTCAACACTTCTCATTTCACTGCAGTAACCCCTCAGATGGGTTACTGGATCTCCACGCCCATCATATAAGTTAAACTTTGACATTTTAAACCCCGTAGGCATATGAACATCAAGAAACATACACAAATCATTGTAAGACATGTTAATCTGATTTTCCATCCCTTGCATGCTCCTTAAGGACTGTTCTATACCTTTCAACTTCCTGGATATCTCATCTCGCCCTTCCCTTCCTATGAACTTTTCATTTTAATCATGAGGCTCATTCCGAGGCTATGATTGTATGAGTCAGGGATCTTGTGGGCAACCTCTAAGGGGTAATATTGAGCATCATGAGTTTGAATGGGTGTTCATTGTTGGATTTATGAAGGGAAGATTGTTGAGAAGTTGTGATCGTGGGGATAGTGGATGTGCAATGAGGGCAATATTTGGGAAAGGTAGTTGGAGGATGATTGATAGAGCTACTAGGGTGATTGAAAAAGTTGTGATAAGCAGGAGAATCTGGTGAGTATGGGGAATCATCTGGCACTATGACCGGAGTTTGGGTAAGTGTAGCATCTAGGAAGCTAGGTGGTGGCGGGGGTGGCGCCTTCCCAGTCATCCAAGCCTGATACATGTCCGTCTGTGTTGTCTTAACATCCTTACCTCTTCAACCAACCCATTATCATGTTCAACCAATTGCTTTCCGGAACCAATATCAGCCAACTTAATTCCGTTGTTGTCTGCTAAAATGAGGTCATCACGTTAGCGTTAGGGCATTTAATAGCTAAAAATATCATATTGCGTGCAATGCACTTAGCAACAATTAATGGTTCAAGACTAACTTCGAGGGTCACAAAGTCACTTGGCATCATCCCAATTTATTCATTTCAACCTTCTCTTTCTTTTCTTTTCCAGCACTTCTTGGCTTGCTCATTTTCCTTCCTTTTTTTCTAATTGATTATCGCTATTTTCTTTCCTCTCATTTCTCACGTCCCACAACTTCATCCCTTTTTTTTCTTTGCTCTTTTTTTCTTTTTTGTTTATTTTTATTTTTTTCCTTTTAATAAAAAATGTTTCGACCGAACCCTATGTAGGTTGCCTACATATCATGACGCCGCATGAATCAGATCTTTGCGTAGTTCGGAAAGATCGGGAATAAAGTAACAATCTAACGTTCTCATTTTTTTTTATTACCTTAACGACTACTCTGATGAGAAAAAGGAAAATAATTATAAAAAAAAACAAATTTTTTTTTGAATTTTCTAGACTTAATGTTCTATAACCTATTCTAAACTCAAGCTTAACGGGTATATTTTTTCCTTTTGAAACAAATACTCTATGGAAAATTATTTAGGAAAAAAATCCTATAAGAGGAAAATATTTTTTATTCTTTTTTTTTTGGGAAGGAAATCCAAAGAATGAACCAAAGAAAAATATTTTGAATTTTTGTTTGATATCCTGAAAGAAAGATTTCGAACCAAGAAATGAAAAAGATAAAAAATATTTTTGGATTTCAATTGATTACCTAAGGGAGAAACTTTGAAAATAAACCAAAGATAAAGTATGTTATTTGTTTTCTATTTACAATGTCCCAAAGTTCTGATAAAAAGATTTTTTTTATTTCATTTTCCATTAATTTCCCAAAGAAGAACCTCAAAAGAAAATCTTTTTTGGATTTTTGGAATTAATATCATAAAGAAAACTTTTAAAGAGGTACTAAAAGAAAATTCCTCTATTTTTTTAAAATTTTTAGTCTTAATGTACTAAAAGAAAATATAAAATCAATTTTTATTTCGAGTTCTAGATATTAATTTCCTAAGGAAAACCACCTCAAAAGAGTCCCCTTTTTTTCTAGAATTAGTATTCTTAAGAAAACTTCTAACGGAAATATAAAAACACAAAGTTTCTTTCTTTTTTTATTTTTGATTTATAACACATATTCCAAATGCAAAATAGGAAATACAATAACAAAAGACTCGACAAACTTAACTAGACTATGACAGATTCTAACATCGCCTAAAAGACTCGACATTAATGTACAAAACTAGAAGGTAAAAGACAACATAGAAAGAAAAACAGACTCAAATCGTTAAAATAAAAAAAAAAGTCTCCTTAAGCAAACTCCTAAATGAGTGATCCTGACTAGACGGTCCCAGGGTGTCTATCATGCTTAAACTCTGGTAAGTCCACACCTGTATGAGAAAATTAACCTAGAACGCTATGTGAGACAATAACTCTTCCTGTTGGACACATGCAAGACATGATTGTGACTATTTTTCTAAAATTAACCTATGTGGCTAAAAGTGGCTAAAAATGCAAGATTTGGCTAAGACCCCGCGAAGTCAAGAACCTAAGACTCACTAGAAAGACCGGACCCTATGTGGGTTGCCTACGTATCCCGCCCCAAGAGACGAGAATCAAGTTCGCGTAGTTCGGGAAGATTGGATACGGACAAGTATTAAAAAAACAACTAATTTAGAGAATATATATATATATATATATATATATATATATATATATATATATATATATATATATATATGTCTTTTTTAAAAAAAAATGATGAAACATGTAGACTCTTTTTGGATTCTCTTTTCCTTTTTTTTTTTAATTCTTTTTTTTTTGGAAAATGATAGGAAAGTGAGAAATCTTTTTGGATTTTTCATGTTTTTTTTTGTCTTTTTCTTAACAAAAATGTGAAAGACAAACATAACCGGGCCCTACTAGCTTTAATTTTATACTTCAAACTCTTTTCTTTCTCATTTACCCTCAAACCTCATTGGTCCGCCAAATGACCCTTGTTACCCTTGAAGATTGCAACATGTAACACATTAGGATGCATCAGGATGGTCTTATATTTTTGGGTACAGTTGTCCTAGACGGACCCAACCCTTGTGTTGAATCCCCTAAGTCAAATGCACGTGATGCAAACAAACGTTCCTACTAGGGATCCGACATGAAGTTGTGTTATTCTGGGTTTTAAAACCTGGGTGTATTTGTTCTAGACCTAGCTTACCCGAGCAGACAGCTCGAGCCAAGGGGCAACATACCGGGAATACAAAAGCTTCACCGATTTTGCAACTTGTTCGAACCTCGTTCTAAAATTGAAATATGACTTTAATAAAAGAGAAGTCAAACGAAGTGCACACTTCCCAGATGATTTACAAGACTCAGAGAGAGGAAAGTTTCATAACAGTTTATATACTGTTCAAACAATATCAAAGCGGTAAAAAGTGACATTTAGCACATTAGGCTCAAACACGTAAAAATCGGATAATAAATAAAGCCAACTATAACATATATTCTAAGCTCAAATTCTGAACCCTGAACCAGAAGTTCTGTGTTCTTTCCCCAACAGAGCCGCCAGAGCTGTCACACCTCCTTTTTCTACCCCGGAGGGGTATAAGAGAGTTTTTCCAATTTAAGTAACAATCGAAACATGATTATTTTATTTAAAATTCAAAGCCGCCACTTGGGATAATTTATGGTGTCCCAAGTCACCGGTTTAAATCCCGAATCAAGGAAAGATTTACTCTGTTTACAGTCCGCGAACACAGAAATCCGGGTAAGAAATTCTGTTAACCCGGGAAAAGGTATTAAGCATTTTCGGGTTCCGTGGTTCTAGCACAATCGCTCAACTATTAACAATTGGCCTAATTATCTGATTAATTACACATTTTAAACCTACGTGTTTTTTTAACTTTGTAACCGCTTTTAATTATTTTAAACTGCTTTCAGGATTTATGGAATTATTTTTTGAACAAGTTATGATTGTCGTACACTTGCCATTTTGGAACACACCGCAAACCACGCTACATGAAATGCATTCACGGTTCGCGACATGTTTATTTTATTATTGTAAATTGATGTCGGATCACATGAAATGCACACTCGGATTTGGGAATTGTGTATCACAACTACGTCATGGGAACCGTATCCATAGTCACGATGATTATTATTATTAATTGCGCCTAAATGAAACTAAATGAATAGGCATCTAGGTAAAATAGCAGAATACCAAACTAAATGAATCCCGTTAATGTTTTTTAAGTTTAACTCTACAGACTCTTCTTTAAATATTTATCAATTCACACATCAAACAGTAAACTCGTATTGAATGAATGGGAAAGGAAAACAAATCATTCTTTAAAAAAGTAGACTTCAAGTTCACTTGAATAAAATGATATCATCGAAGGCTTTAATGAAATTACGACAGATACTTCTAGTAAGACTAATGACATTTGAATCATAAGACAACTAATACAACCAATCAACTTATTAATCCCATAAGCCTGAAGGCGTTTTCATCCGGCTGGTAGTGACGCGATTACGGCATGGAAAATTAATTGTAACTAACAAGATTCATTCACTTCATTTTTACTTTACTAAGTGTTTACTGCAAAAGAAAACTTCTAACCGCTTTTAACAAGGAAGCGTCCCAAGCATTTGGGAGTTTACCCCTATTTGCATTCATTGAAAATGCCTATAAAGGCTCCCTGATATTTGTAAAAGAAGCTGGCAACACACGGGTGTCAACAAGGGGTTAAGCGAAAGAGACAGTGCTGTCTAGCACTCTCAAAGTAATTTAATTCTTCTTGTAACACAACATCCACCACTCAACACTAGAAGGAAAGAAAAAGATCTATCAAATACCTAACAAACATATTTGGATTGATTTATTCTGGCAGCATGAGAAAGACGGGAAAAAAGGTCCCCTAATTAAAGACAGAGAAAAATAGAAGTCAACAAAGAAGTAGAAGACGAGCCTCTACCTTTCACCTTCCAGATTCTCCACATAAAATCAAGCAGCTAATATCAATACTAATAGCTAACAACAAAAAGTGCAAAATGGAGCATATCTTGAATACACAGATTATATCTTCGTTCATGTCATAAACACACTCCCCCATACCATATCTTAGCAAAGAAAATTGATGTCCAAGCCTATAAAATCTGTACTTGGGCTAAATTCATGCCATCAACAAAATGTTTTAATATGCGCTAAATTCATTCAATTGTCGTTATTGTGTCAGCTGTAACTTGTCAATTATTACATTAAGACAACTGAGAGGTTACACCTAAACCAAGGGAAATTGCAATATCCAAATATATCAACCCTTAGCAAATACTTGGAATCAGAAAGAGAAAATAATTAGCAAAATGTTATCTTACTAATAGAACTACAAAATCAGAACTTCAAATTTCTTCCCTATTTCTTTGGTTAGAAATTTTCTTCTTACACGAGGTCAAGGGTTGTCAGGCAAAATCCCTCTAGTTATCAGGCAAACACCTGATAAATGAAGGGCTAGGATCAATCCAAATTGATCCCACGCTCCCATTCATCCAGCATATGCCTTCTAGAGGCTTCTATCGCGTGAGAAGGGAGATGGGAATGAGAGAATCTGTCAGAAACCATTACAAATATGGTGACGTGGTGAGATGGGGGGTGCATGGGGTGAGTTTTGGTGAAGACCTCATCTGAAACTCAGACGAGTTGAGCGTTTTGATGCGGATGAAGAAGAAGAACTAAGAGAGGCGCCGTTTGAGTTCTATCATGCTAGGGTTAGGTTTTTTTCCTTCTTTGTGTTATGTATTTGGGGAAATGGGTTGGTTCAGGGGCGGGTTTAGGGTGGGTAGGGGCGGATTTGGGTTTTTATTTGGGCTCAGCCTCAATTTGGCCCAAATTAAATTTAAGACAAAGCTTTTTTTTTTTTTCAATTCCTTTTCTTTTTTTGTTTTGTTTTCTTTCTTTAATTAATTTAAAAAATCTAAATTAAATTTCTAAATTAATTAAAATTATAAAATTAAGCTAATTATCTAACTATAAAATTTATAAAAATTAGTTGCTCCTGGATTAAAAGAGAAAATTACTATTCTAAAATTAAAAAGGCTAAAAATGTAAAAGTGAATCAATTTTTGTGAATTTCATCTTAATAAAGCAATTAACTAACTAATTAATCCTAAGAACATGAAAACAAAATCTCAATGCAATTCATGGTATTTTTGGTATTTTCATGATTTTAATAGAAGTAAACGTGCACAAAATTGCAATCAATTAACAAAAATCCTACGAAAATCCTATAAAATTGCAAACAATTGAAAAAATCTATTTTTTTAATTTGTAGGAGTATTTCACATAGGGAAAAAATCACGTGCTCGCAACACGAAGAACTGGTACAGAATCCATGGAAGGAACCTTCGCACTAGAATCGCGGACATAATCCAAATAAGCTTGTTTACCTTGAAAACGGTAATTACAATTAAATTTGATTTTGTGGTTCTAAAAATACGTGATTTATTTTTATGCTAGTTGTTAGGCAGTAGATGCTAAATATGAGACTAGAAAATGAGATAAGAACTTGAAAGCAATACGTTTAGGCAAATCGAGTGGTTGAGAATCGGGGCCTCAAGCCAGGTTATACGAACCTCGGGATCGAGTTAGACGCTAGGCTGTGACAGGCCGATGAAGGTCTAATAATCCTAAGAGCTTTGATCTGAGCTCTTTATGATCAATAATGAGTAATAAATGAAGAACATTTAATGAAACACAATGAATGCAAGCAATAAATGTAAATAATAAAATCAAGAATGAATGTGTTAAAGAGCAGAGAATGTTCTTGTATTGAATGTTGTATTGAGTATCTTTTTTTCTTACAAAATGATAAGGGCCCCCTTTATATACCAGGGGGAATTTCAACATAGTACAAATGTATTTATTACAAAGATATATGGCTGATACAACCATTTAATGCCACGATACGGGCTTGAACGAGCCTAATAGACTTGGTCAACTTTGTCATGTGCCTTGGGAATCTCCCACTCGTTCATCAGGGCCGCCGATTTACACTGCCTTGAGGTCAATCATTGAGAACCCTCGGGTTCTAACCCCGAGCTGAGCCTCGATCCCTCTGGGAGCGGTCTTACGAAGTGCCATAACGATCACAAAATCGGGCTCTCTGATTTTTATCGTATACAGATAGTCCCCGTATTTCTTAGAATAAAACTGATAAAAAACAGTCTTGGATTCTTGCCTCTTCGATACTACCATCGTGACGTCTGTCCATCAGAGCATTAAATGCCATAACTCAAAGGTTGCGTAGGAGTCGCTGTCAACATGACTATCGAGAAGCCCACAAACCTCTATTGGTTCGGTCTTTCCGCTTCCCAAACGCTGCCCATATGGCTTCTATAAATACCTCAACCGCTCTGTTATTCACACTTTTACAGCTTCTTCAATTTTCTAGAGCCAAGTCCACCATCTTCTACATTCTTCTCCCTTCTGCGCTTGCCTTTTTACTTTCTTTCTTAGAAACTTGTTTTATAGTCATGGCTAGGACCTCTAGGACGATTCCTCAGAAAGAGGGCACTGCTTCTTCGTCTCGCCCATCCAGTGGTGAACCAAAAATACCCCCAACTGTGAGCAATGTACCCCTAAAAAATTCGATATTGTATCTGATATTTCCATCGAAGATCCCCCTTCTACGCCAGGTTGATGTGAGAATATTTCTTGGTACATCACCGTGGTGACCGATACGCACAGAGTGAAGGAAAACTGCCGATGGGGGGAGGCAACATTGGTAGAAATCCCCAATTCTAGGGAAAGCATAGTAGACCATAAAGTTGGCTTCCTCAGCGTATATACATACCCATTTACTTTAGGCCCCGCAGATTCTTCGGATCCTTCTTCCCCGTTGATAGATCAGGTGATTCTCAATTTTTGCCATGAGTACCGAGTGACGCTCGGTTAGATCTATCCTTCTTTCTAGAGGATAGTTCATATGCTCTGATACTTTTCCAACAAGGTCAGGGGTATGACCTTCACCCTCAATCACTTGATTAGACTATACAACCCTCGTCTCTTCCGGGGTTTGATCAAGCTTCATCCTCGATCCACGAGGCCGTTCTTTTCGAGCATCGATGAGGATAAGGATCGGGGGTGGATGAGCCAGTTTGTTCGAGTGAGGACCTCGGACATTATCCCGGCTAATAGGATGCCATTCCCGGAGGAGTGGAATATGAACCGTAAGTGCCCTTACCTCGAGCATATTTTATTGCCTTTTCATCCCCTTTTGAAAAATGATTTTCTTTTGATTATGCAGCCACCATTTGGTACCCTGGAGCGGTTCAAAATCTATTGGGATGGATCAGACAATTAGATTCCTCCTTCCCTTATCTCGATCGTTCTTAGCGTGACTTGGCCAAAATGCGGTGGTAGGCCAAGAACCACAGTACGCTCTTTACTGTTATCTTCACCATGCTTCCTTATGAATATTTTTATGGTGGTAAGTCTGATGTATCATGCTCGTGTAGGCCTCGGGGATAGAGTGTCGATGAGGCCAACTTCTATTAATGAAGAGGGAACCCTGAAACCTGGCAAGGGTAAGAAAAGGAAGAAAGAAACTTTGGCTGAGTCTTCAGTTAAGACTGACGCCCCGATCTCGACTTCGGCTGCTGTGGCAAGTCCCCGTACCGAGGATGAAGGTGATGATGATGAAGGCCCTTTAGTACGAAGGACGAGACAAGGTGTAGATGCTTTGCAAGTTGTTGGGCAGAAAGCCACCAAAGCGGGGGTGGTCGACATAGACAAAACCCGTGTTGAGGGGCCCTTGAGGAGGGTACGGGAACAGTCCCCGAGTTCCAAGCCGGACATGGTACAGTCTGCGCCGATGATCCCGCTACTGGTGACTCTGGAGGGCCTGAACCCAAAGCTTCTCGTGGGTGAGATGAGACCCTTCGAGAACTTAATGCCCTGGGTGGCTTTAATTTGGGCCATTCGTACTCACCGGGGGAGTTCAAGGATGCACATGACCAAGCTGCTGCCGATATGGGGGCTTCCCATAGAAGGGAAGATGTGCTCAAAAGCCTTCTCAACGGTGTCGACGAGGACATTGACCTCGATGCTCCCACCGCTCTCGAGGAGGCGGAAAGGCTTCAGCAGCAGGTGATATTCTTTGGCATATATTTAGCGTTTCAAATTTTTGCCTTCATTTTTCTAACTTCCCTGCTCTGGTGCAGGCTAAGAAAATGTACGACCATGACTTTTCTAGGCTTCGAGACAAGTTTTTGTGCTGTGGGAAGGAGATCGAGAAGCTCACCTCCGAGCTAAAGGAATCGAAGGCCTCCTTTGCCCTAAAGGGGGAGGAGTTGAGTGGACATCGGGCAAATTTGGAGGGAGTGCTCCGAGAAAGGGCTGGCCTTGCTGAGCAGGTAACACGGTATCCATGAACTCATTCATCATTCTTATAATTTGATGCTTACCAACTTATTTTTTCCTTTTCAGATCGGGCAAAAGGATGCCCTTGTGGGCCAACTTCAGGAAGAGGTTGCTGCTAAGAATGCGGAGATCCTCGAGCTGAGGAGGCAAAATGAGGCCATGACCTCGGAGAGAGACCTATTGCGGCCGGAGTTGACATCGGTCCAGGGTCTTCTTTGAAATGCTCGGGAAGAGGTTGTTGTACTATCTGCGGCCAAGTCTGAGATCAAAGAAAATGCGTCTTCATACCTGAAAGATGCCGCTACTGCGAATGAACAAGCCCTAGAGATATCAGAGAAGGCCGAGCAGAAGCTAACTCGGGCCACTACTTACGCTCATGCAAAGGCAAGGAGGCAGGCTCTCGAGGAAGCAAGCGTTAAAGGCGTCGATCTCTCAGTTGAGATTGAGGAAGCTCAAGACTTGGAGGAAGAATCGGCATTCTCGGCCACCTCGGATGAAAGTTTCGGAGATGATCCAGAGAGTAGTGGTGTCGAAAAGTATACCCACATCGTCTTCCTTTCTTTTTTGTGTATGCATTTCTCGGGGAAAAAGGACTTATAAAGACTCCCCTTGTAAATATATTTTTGGCAATGTAAGAAAATTTTTCTGCTTCAAGTCTTTGAATTCTTTATATTTCAGCGTTCACACGGATTCGGCCTTCGAATTTTGATGTTGGCTCTTCAGAGCCCATACTTGGAGTAATTGGGGCCCTCGAGATCGGGCACCATCTTGAGATTAGGTCGATAGCTTTTCAGAATCAATGATTATAATAGCAGAAATCCTCGGAGTCTCAAAGGCTCCTGAGCATTGTGTGATAGCATCATTTATGTGACACGATTGTGAAGCGACCGGGGTGGTCCCACTGGTACACTTCCCAAAAATGGCATTGACATTGTCAGAATCAATTGGCCTTCAGGATAGGCAAACAGTCGTTGATTGCTCTATATATTCATTTGCTTATTTCTTATCTGAGGACTCCGGTACTCTGAGTAATTATCGCTTTTTTGTGCTAGTTCTCTTACCATTTCAAGAGCTTTAGCCCAAGCCTTTACCTTCCTTTATCATAGCCATGGTTGATGCGCCCAAACCCGTTCACTAAGGAGAGGAGAGTTCCACCTCTGCTTCGCGCTCAGTCGGTGGTACACCGCCAATATTTGGTGAGCTAACCTCGAGGTGCTTTGTCACGAGGAGGGACTTTGCGTTAGAGAGACCTCCCAATGTTCAGGGACATCGGGAGCATGCATCGAGGTTTATCTCCTCAATAGGGGAGGAGTACCTCGAGGCAGTTAGAAAAGACTACAGATGGGGAGAGGAAGTGATACTGCATGTACCTTCCCCAGAAGAGAGCATCATGGCTCATGTTGAGGGGTTTTTGAATGTATATACGTACCCCTTTACGTTGGGCCCTCTTGATAGGGCCGTGCTCGAATTTTGTAGAAGATGTCGGGTTACCCCGGCACAGGTTCACCTGTCGTTTTGGAGGATAGTGCTGATGATAAGGTATTTTGCAGATAAGGTCGGGCTCGAGTTCACACTCAGCCATCTTCTTAGACTGTACCTGCCCTTGCATCATCGAGGCCTGATTGCTCTACTATGTCGATCCACTCGGCCCTTTGTTGCCAACAATGAAGAGGATGGGGACCTAGGGTGGATGTGTCATTTCGTCATAGTGCGGACTGTTGGTATTATCCTCGCAGAGTTCCTTCCATTTCCTGAGAAGTGGAATTTCACACGTAAGTGGTACACTTATGTTCTTATTACTTTGCCCATACTAGTGGCGGACTCTATAAAGATGTTTTCCTTTTCTTTTCTTTTCTTTTCTTTTCTGCAGAAATCTTGTGGATGCCATATGAGGTTCTCGGCCTGGTGGATTGGTCTTGGAAACTGGCATCTTGCTCGACTTACGATGAGCGTAAGTGGCGAGATCTGGCCAAGGGTAGATGGGAGGCAAAACATCATGGTAGGTGGTATGTTGCTTGCTTTCTTTGAAAGGTACTTTCTTTTATGTGTACTAACTTCGTCATCGCAGGTATTAGAGATTTTTGTGAGATGAGGCCGTGCCCCCTCGGGGAAGAGGAAGAATCTTCGACTTTGGGGTCGAGGAATGGTAACAAACGGAAGGAGTCCTCGAAGTATGAGGGTGCTCATAGTAAGGAAAGCCCTGCTCTAAGGCTCAAAGAAGATGTACCTGCTGATCCTGCGGCATCTGAGGCTTCTAGACTTGGAAAAGTGGTTCCTCTTTTGCCGTCATCTTCGTTTCCCGCCAAAGGTACTTTGAGAGATACAGGTGTTCAGCCGCCGTCCTCGCCCCCATCGAAGGTACTTCGAGGGATGTTCGAGATCAGGGGCCGCCTAAATCAAGCGGGGTCTCGAGCAACCATGTCCCCATCGAGATCGGTTCAACTAGGGCCGGCGAGACCAGGCCAGTAGGCGCACGCACAACCTTTGAGGAGGCTCAGCGGCTTTGTTCTGTGGTGAGCTTTGGTTGACTTCGTGATCTTCTGATTTTACTTTTTTGTTTTCTCATTGAGCTTCTTTTTCATAGGCCTTTGACAAGTTCATGTCTAAGCTGCTCCGCTATGAAGCCCGGTTAAGGAAAGCCTTGGATGAGGATAAATCCCTCAGGCTTCTTTGTGATGAAAGGGGAAAAAAATTGAGGCACCTTTGGTACGAGGCAAATCGAAGCCTAAATTACGAAAGCCACCTTGAGAAACAGGTAACTTTTGCTCCGAGGGAATGCATGCTCCTTCTTCTATCCTTAGAGATTAATATTTTGATACCTCAGTTGCAGAGTAAGATAGAGTATTTGGAACGCCTTTGGGGCGAGGTTGGCCAGGACAAGCATGTGTGTAACGAGCTAAGGGCTCAAATAGATGCCTATGTTGTGGCCAAGAAGAATGCTTTAGCCAAGGTTTCTGCCCTCGAGTTACAGCTTCGGAACGCCCGTGAAAATAGTCTGATTCAGACGAGCAGGATAGCAAAGCTTGAGTCCGACCTTTTGAAGATGAAGGCCGAGGCCGTGGACGCCCGGGCTGAAGCTGAAGATATTCGGGCTAAGGCCGATAAGAAGGTGGTCGTCTATTTAAAAGACGCTACTGATGCTCGAGCTGAGTTGAGAGGGGCTTCCTATCGAGAGAGCAGAAGCAACGAATATGCCCGGTGCAAGTCTCAGAGGGAAACCCTTAATCAGATTCACGCTAGGGGCTTCGATCTCTTGGAAGAGATAGCACAGGCCAAGGCGGTTGAATACGATGCCAAATTCCTCGTATCTGACGTCGAAGATAATGGAGAATAGGCCGATGGGGCCGCAGTCCCCGAAGGGAAAATAGACTAGTCTTTCTTCTTTTTTATTCTTTTGTACAATGTTCTTAGAGAACTTTGTAAATATAGCCTTGTGTTGTTTCATGCATGTGTGTATGTAAAGAAGCCTTTCGATTTTCTCCTTCCATGAATTTCTATTTGCTTGTGTATGCCTTTGTGTCTTGAGTTTTGACGTTTTGTCAATGATTAGCCAGACGAATTGGCCTTTGAGTAGGAACCCTTATGTTTATAATTCGGCCCTGGGGCTTGTTAGGCTAGCTCGTAGGCTCTTACACATTTACCCTTAGGCGTTTTTATTTAAATGATTCGGGCTCAGTCTCCGAGTCATATTTTGACTCGAGCTTATTGACCTTTAATTTTTCGAGTTTTAATCTAGTGATAATGGCTCTTACGCCTTGGGTCGGTACGACCTCTTAATATAGGCTAGCAGCAGTAGCTCTTACGCATTGGGTCAGTACGACCTCTAATGTGGGCTGGCGATGGTGGCTCTTACGCGTTGGGTCGGTACGACCTCTAATGTGGGCTGGCGATAGTGGCTCTTACACGTGGGGTCGGTACGACCTCTTAATATAGGCTTTATTTTCCCTCGTTAAAGACTTTTTGAAATTTTTATGTTCGCCCGACTCTTCGATGGCTCGCTAAGAGCCTCGATTGTGAGCCATTTGTGTAGCGATAAATGAGCACCTCGGGAGGTTTTGCTCGATGGATGAATTGTTTCGAAGCCTATTGTTAGGAGTTGATATGATCGAAGCTCTTTTGCTTTATGCCGAGGGTATCCTTATTAACTTGTTCTTTTTGAAGTTTTTTCGAAGTAATTGAAGGCCTGTAATTTTATAGCGACGGTCGGGCGTCCCCAAGTCGCGTGAGTTTGGTTGGTACAGCCTTGTGACCGTAGTCATTGTATTTGGCCAGAGCCTTGTGATCCCCGAGTGAAGTAGTTTCGGCATCTACATCGAGGGCATGCCTTTTTAGGGGTCTTACAAGTTCGAATGTATAGACTTAACTATAAGATCGAGATTTATGCCTTTTGTCAGGTCTTACAAATTTGGTCACTTGGTACAAGTGTAACTCATTCCTTGCTTGAGGTCTTACAGTTTTGGTTACTTGGTACAAGTATAACTCATGCCTTTCTTGAGGTCCTACAGTTTTGGTGTTGCCTTATAGAGGTCTTATATTATTAACAATACCTCGTGGAGGTCTTACATTTTCTAGTGTTGCTATATGGAGGGATTTCGGGCTCGAGGTTGCCCGCTTGGGGTCTTACGGCCTTGAGTTTCTGATTGCTCGATCGGATGACAGTTGACGACAGTCCCCGAGATGTCGAAAGTTTTTTGGCTCTGGATCCATTCTTCGTAAACTTGGTGTTGCCTCATTGAGGGCTTATGAGTTCGAAGTTTCTGACCCGGAGGTCATGTGGCCTCGAGTTTTTGGCATCAGTCCCCGAGTGTTCGGGAGATTTCTCGCTCTGAAGCCGTTTTTTGTAAAAGTAGCTTACTTCTTTGAAGCGTAACGTGTTTTGATGGAGGAGAAAATACTCTTTGATTACTTGGCACAAGTATACATATTTTTGCCGTCAAGGGCTCAATTATTCTATGCGGACACAGTTCATTCGACCATTTGGCCCGATATATCATTTTCTTATTGAGACCCTTTTTTGGCTCATCTTGACTTCTTTGAGAGGGTGATCTTCCGGGGGGGATGCCCCCCTGTGTTCGAGGTTGGTTGAAGAGAGGCCTTTAACACTTGCAAAATTCTCCTTAGGTAGCATATAGATGTTGCCTCGTTAAAAACCTTGTCGGTAAAACCCTTCTTGGGATAAAACCAATCGAAGGAAAAGAGTGCAACGTATGCTTTGAAATCTTAAGGTCTTCAAGATGGACAACGCTTCGACTGTTCTGATCGAGCATCTGCACAAAGGTTAGTGTAAGATGTAAATAAAAAGGGAGATGGTTATACCTTAGTGGTGATGGCGGTTTGAGTCTCGATATACTTCAAACGTTTACTTCGGGGACACGACACGGTCCTTTGCTTGTTTTATTTGGGTATAGCCGAGAATGTATCTCGCGATTGCTATTTCACTATTTGCTTATCTTGTGTCTCCTTGGATGTCAAAGGCGTCGATGCCGGTACTACATCGTGCACTGAAAACATCTCTCATGCTGCGTGTTGTTCTCCATACACATTTTTTATTCCTTCCTTTGTCGGGAACTTCATCATTTGATGAAGGGTTGATGGTACTACTCTCTTGCAGTGTATCCATGGCCTTCTAAGCAAGGCATTGTACCTCATGTCTCCATCGATGACATGAAATTTAGCATTTTGTGTTGTTCCGACCACGTTGACTGGGAGGGTGATTTCCCCTTTGGTTGTTTCGCTCGCCATATTGAATCCGTTGAGGACTCGAGTCGTGGGCACGATCTCGTTGAGCAGTCTGAGATGCTCCATGACCCTTGACCTGATAATGTTGGTCGAGCTACCTGGATCGACAAGTACACGTTTAATTTGAAATGTATTCACAAGAAAAGAAATTACCAGTGCATCGTTATGAGACTGAGACAGGGTCTCGATGTCCTCATCGCCTAATGTGAGAGTGTCCTCGGGCATGTAACCTCGAGTTTGCTTTTCCCTGGTGATGGATATTTTTGTTCTTCTGATAGTGGGTTCCTGTGGGATGTCGACTCCCCCAACAATCATGTGGATGACATGTTGTGGTTCATTTGTTTCATTTTTCATGTTCCCTCTCTTTCCCGGAACTAATTTTTGGCTCGGTCACTAAGGAACTCTCGGAGATTCCCTTTGTTGAGTAGTCGGGCTACTTCTTCTCGGAGTTGTCTACAATCTTCGGTCCTGTGACCGTGTGTGTTGTGAAATTCGCACACCATGTTAGGGTTCCTCTGTGACGAATCTGATTGTACGGTCCTTGGACACCTGGTGTCTTTGATTTTTCTTATGGCCGACACGATGTCTGAAACATCGACGTTGAAGATATACTCGAATAACCGGGGTGCCTCTATCGGCCCAGTGTATCTGTCGAATCTGTCTCTATTTATGAGTCCCTGAGGATTCTGACCTCGATCTGTCCTTCGGTCATTCCGGGGTATGTTACACCTTGGGGAGTTTCTTCGATCTTTAGTGTACGGCTGGTACCTTTCCTTGTTTGGCGTTAGCTCCTTTGCTAGGATTCTGCTTGGATATACCGAGCTTGAGGGGGCTCCTAGTTAGTTGTCCTCGACCCTAATCTTTGACTAATATCGGTTATGGACATCAGACCAAGTCACGGTAGGGTATTCAACCAAATTCTGCTTCAGCTGCTTCGAAGCCACCGAGCTTCGTTCGTTCAAGACTTGGGTGAAGGCCTGTACTGCCCAGTCATTGGAGACTGGTGGTAATGCCATTCTCTCCATTTGAAAGTGAGATATGAACTCTCGTAGCATCTTATTTTCTTTGTTTGATTTTGAAGACGTCATATTTCCTTGTAGCAACCTTGATGGCACCAGCATGTGCCTTTATGAAAGAATCTGCCAATATGGCAAATGAATCTATCGAATTTGGGGATAGGTTGTGATACCATATCATGGCCCCTTTTGAATGTGTTTCCCCGAATTTCTTCAATAGGACGGATTCGATCTCGTCGTCCTTCAGGTCATTTCCCTTTATGGCACAAGTGTAAGTTGTGACGTGCTCATTGGCGTTCGAGGTCCCATTATACTTCGGGAGATCATGCATTCTGAATTTCTTCGGAATGGGCTTTGGAGACGCAATTGATGGGAATGTCTTCTGCACGATTTTCTTTGAATCTACACCTTTCAAGATTGGGGGTGCACCCAGAATTTGGTCGACCCTTGAATTGTAGGTCTCCACCTTTTTGTCATTAGCTTCTATCATCTTCTCACCCGATTTGATCCTTTTCATGAGGTCCTCAAGCATCTTCATGATAGCGGGGTCGGCTGCTGACCCGTTGTTACTCAATCTCTCTAGTACCTGTTCGGCTCGAGAAATAGTTTCTGGTGCTGCCGTGCTTGGAGTTTTTTGGTGGCTTTGCAGTTGAGAAATCGCCAGCTATTGTGCCTGTAACATCTCAAAAATAACGCGAAGGCTAACCTCTTGTTCCCCTTGAGTTGGGTTTTCTGAGCTTCTTGTTGGTTTTCTTGGCATATACTCCTATTGGTGTGGGAGCTGATGTCGACGTGTTAGGCGTTGCGCAAGATCACATCTACGGGAATTGGTTCGGGTGCATCCTCAGGGTTTCGTGGTGGTACACCAATACCTGGAACATCTACACCATTCTCCCCATGGTCCTCAAGACCGTTGTTTTCATGTGCATTCACTGAGTTAGACATTTTGACCTAAAATCAAAGATTCTTGGACAAGAAAAAGTGTGAAAGATAACTTGCGTTACGTAGTAAACCAGCAAGAAAACAACCAATATTATTTTTAGCCCCACGGTGAGCGCCAAACTGTTTACCTTGAAAACGATAATTACAATTATATTTGATTCTGTGGTTCTGAAAATACATGATTTATGTTTATGCTAGTTGTTAGGCAGTAGATGCTAAATATGAGACTAGAAAATAAGATAAGAACTTTAAAGCAATATGTTTAGGCAAACCGAATGGTTGAGAATTGGGGCCTCGAGCCAGGTTATACGGGCCTCGAGGTCGAGCTAGACGTTAGGCTGTGACAGGCCGATGAAGGTCCAACAATCCTAAGAGCTTTGATCTGAGCTCTTTCTGATCAATAATGAACAATAAATGAAGAACAATTAATGAAACACAATGAATGTAAGCAATAAATGTAAATAATAGAATCAAGAGATAATGTGTTAGAGAGCAGAGAATTTTCTTGTATTGAATGTTGTATTGAGTATCTTTTTTCTTTCTTACAAAATAATAAGGGTCCCCTTTATATACTAGGGGGAATCCCAACATAGTACAAATGCATTTGTTACAAAGATATATGGCTTGTACAACCATTTAATGCCACGGTACGGGCTTGAACTAGCCTAATAGACTTGGTCAACTTTAGTAACGTGCCTTGGGAATCTCTCACTCGTTCATCATGGCTACCGATTTACACTACCTCGAGGTCGATCATTGAGAACCCTCGGGGTATAACCCCGATTTGAGCCTCGAGCCCTCTGGGGGCGTTCTTACGAAGTTCCATAACGATCACAAAATCGGGCTCTCTGATTTTTCCCGTATAGAAAGCTAGACACCCATTCTCGACCATACACCGAGCCTTCATATAAGAGATGACCCTGCTGGTAGAATGACCACGGTAATAACTCTGAATAGGAGGTGCACTGATAGGAGCTAGTGGTGCACTGTAGGCTAGCTGATCTGAATAATGCATATGAGGACCACGACCACCTGAAGCACCATGGTATGCCTGGAGCGCTGAATGCTTACGACCTGATAGGATGTCCTCTACCAAAAGTACCTCAACCTCCAGATGAGGCCCAACTGAATCCACCGGAGTGACGCGGTCTCTTGTCAGGCCGCTGACCACTCCCCTGAGATAAAGCCATCTTGACTCGCCTAGCAACATTGGTTGCCGCCTGAAAGAAATCTCACTCCCAGTCTCCTTAGCCATCTGCAATCTGATAGGCTGAGCAAGTCCCTCAATAAAGCTCCTCACCCTCTCTCTCTCTCGGTAGGAAGCAGAAGAATAGCATGATGGGTCAGATCCACAAATCGAGTCTCGTACTGAGCGATAGACGTATAACCCTGCTGTAGACGCTTGAACTGCCTCCGATAGTCCTCTCACTGAGTGATAGGAAGATACTTTTCAAAAAATAGGTGAGAGAACTGGTCCCAAGTAAGAGCTGTCGACCTAGTTGGTCTAGGCAACATATAATCCCTCCACCATTTCTTGGCAGAACCCGACAAATAAAATGCAGTGAAGTTGACCCCATTGGTCTCCACTATCCCCATGTTCCGTAACACCTCATGGCAACTATCCAGATAGTCTTGGGGATCCTCTGAAGATGCACCACTGAAGTGAACCGGGAAAATCTTGGTAAACCTATCCAATCTCCACAAGGCCTCAAAGACATGGCCAATGCATCACCAGTCTGTACCGCAATACCTAACTGGACTACCCCGACGGGCTGGGCTGCTGAAGTCTGAAACTAGGGAACCATCTGCTCCGGAGTGTAAGTAGCGGGAGTATGTGCTCCTCCCCCAGCCTGAGAGATGGCTGGTGCTACAGGAAATATGCCGGTATGTGCCACACTCTCCATGAGGCCCACTAGACAGCCCAAAGCATCCTGAAGTACTGGGGTGGTGATGAACCCCTCTGGGACCTGAGCTGGTCCTGCTAGAAAGGTCTGGGCTGGAGCCTTCTCATCAAACTCTACCTGAGGCTCCGCCACTGGTGCTGCTTCTCGAGCTTTGGGCTGAGCTTTGCCCCTACCTCGGCCTCTGGCATGGCCTCGACCTCGTCCTTTTCCCCTTGTAGGAGCTACCACTGGGAGCTCTGGCTACTACTCAACAGAAGATGAGGTACGTGTTCTCGCCATCTGCGAAAGAACAAGAGTAGAAGAGTCTGATTAGCTTTGAGAGAACAAAATCGTATGACTGAGAAAAATAGAAGTGAACTTGTTCCTAAAATCTGTAGCCTCTGTGACATAAATATAGACGTCCCTGTACCGATCCCCCAGACTCTACTAAGCCTGTTCGTGAATTGTGAGACCTAGGCAACCTAGTGCTATGATACCAACTTGTCACGACCCAAAATCCCCACCATCGGGGCCGTGATGGTACCTAACATCACACTTGATAGGCAAGCCAATGTTAGAGATTTATTAGCTATTCCTTTACGTTTTAGTGATTAATAATAAGCAAGATAAAAACAAGTCGAAATGAACTTGGAAATACATAAATAATAACTTTGATTATACACTATTAATACCCAGAATCCGGAGTAACAATTCAGGAACATTCTAAGATTTTACTATAAGTATTTGTCCGAAAGAAAATATAACTATTTGCGAAATAAGTAAAACAATAAAGTGTGACATATAGAAGGGGACACCAGGGCATGCGGACGCCGATAGGGCTACCTTGGGTCTCCTAGCTGATAAATCCTATAGCCAACCTCTCGATCAATCCGGACCAGATCCAAAATCCGCACAGGAAGTGCAGAGTGCAGTATCAGTACAATTGACCCTATGTCCTGGTAAGTGTCGAGCCTAACCTCGATGATGGACTGACGATGCTACGGCGGGGCAATCATAATAAAACCTGCATACAGTATATAATAAAAGTGGAAAGAAAGACCAAATAAAATAGAGCAATAATTTGCAAGAAGTGAATACAGTTCTCGAAGCATTTCATCAGTGTTCAACTACTACCAATCCTTAAGTACAATTTAAGACCACCGTACAGCTAACACAGTCAAGAAAAATATAAACATATAGGTTGTTTCGGCGTGCAACCCAATCCTACCGTACATCTCATATTCCTCCCATATTTCCTCTTATTAACATAAACAACAGATTATAAATAAAAGTGTTGCAGCATGAAACCCGATCCTACCATATCACAATAATCACATTCACAGTTTGTTAATTTGTGTGAGTCCACCAAATAGTAGAGTACCTGGTTCTGTACGAGATTCTGCTGAGAATGCTAATAAAACTGTATGTAGAAAAGGCAGAGGATTTTTACATGAAAAAATCCCACACAAGGGGATCAAAAAATCACGACCTACACCTGTAGGCTTTCAACTTCACTAACTTGTAAAAACCTATTACAAGCCACTTTGTAATGACTCAATTACAAAGAATTTACTCAACTAACTTGTGGTACTCTTACCATAAGCCACTTTGTGACTCCCTAGTTACAAAGACTTTTACTAACTTGTGATGCTCTCACCACAAGCCACTTTATCACTTTACAGTTACAAAGGCTTTTGCTTATGACTAAACCTAGTCATAATATAAACTCAAGGAGTTTACGGATTTACAAGAAGATTCCTAATCAACGCTTCTAGCTAAGCAATTTAGGAGATACAATAAGTACAATCACAAAGTTACAACTCAACTAAGGACAACAACATGCTAACTTTAGGAACTGGTCTGTAGTTGCGTTCAACTTTGTTCTTCAAGCTCGTGAGGATTGATTTCTCTGTTTTTACCAAATGCTTGAATGAGAAACTGAAACATTCAAGTGATGTTTTTGTATAAACTCATTGTTGGTACACCTTGATCACATCACCTGAAATGATGTGAGCATTTTAGTTGGTCAGGGAATGAGTGGGCGCTGGAAACAGTGCAGTGTGGCAGAAAGAGTGCAGGCAGTCACTTCATTTCCAGCTGTGTCCAATTGACTTTGTACTTCTATGAGGAAACCACAAGGGTATCAGGTCCTTATTTGGGTTCCTAGCTCCTGAAACTGTAGCAGTTCACCTTTAGTTGGAATCCGTTAAGCTTGCAGTATAGTCCAAGTAGGTCAGGTTCCCTATCTAGTTCTTAACAATAAGTTTGTTAGATCATCAAAACATAAGGCAAGAATATTTAAAACCTATCAATTTACCCCTCTTTGATGATGACAAACTTAACATTTATAGAGTGGATTTAGAGCAGTAAGAACTAGATTAAGTAACAGGAGAACACATGTTCCCCCTGACTCTATGCCCTTTCGTACACACGTGTTCCCCCTGAGTTGATGGTCATATTATACTATTATTTTTCCCCTTTTGGCATTATTAAAAAAACACAATCAGAAGAACAACACAAAGAAGTCCAGCTAAGCTAACTCATGCCACATATGTGCATACAAACATAATTGAGAATAGAAACACAGAAGTAAAGTACTGATATAATAAAAGAGGATAGAATTAATATTAATAAAAATTTAATATGCCTTTGCTTTAAAAAAAGCAAAAGGCAACATTGGACTTGTTAAAATGGGAGCAGTAGTGTTTCATCCCAACCACATAAAAAAAACAAAAACATCTGCCAAAACAACAAAAAAACTTAACAAACATTTCCAGAAACTGGTCACTAAAGGGGTACTTAAGGGGCACTAGGAGTAAAGGGCTTGGAAGCTGCAGCAAGTGTTTGAAGAACAAGGTCTATTCGTGCATTTCCCGACTTTTGCTCATTGAGCAGTTCTGCTTTCAGGTTCTCTACTTGCACCCTGAGATCAGCATTCTCCTTTGTCAAACGAGCTACTTCATCATTTGACATCAGAACCCCTTGGTCTTGCTGACCTTCCAGGGTATCATTCCTGGCCTTCAATAGACGAATTTCCTTAGCTGCACTGTTCTGAGCATTAATAAGATGTGAGACGGTTGATGTACTTCCTCACCCCATTCTTTTCTATGCACTCGCATTCTTCCAAAGTGGTCTATGAGAAAGTCTGCTTCTTAGTCCCCACCTTGCCTATCCCCAGTGGTACTTTAAAGAATTTAAACACTCGAGTAAGCAGGAACCCGTAGGGAAGGCCATGATTACCATCTTTGAAGGAGGCAACCTTTTGCATGTGTTCAATCATAATAGCAGGCAGACTCATAGGAGTAAAACTGCCCAGTTGCTCCATCAAGAACATGTCAGACTTAGAAGTCACTAACCTTCTCTCAGCCCGAGGCAATAGAACTTTGTTAACCAATTCGAACAGCAGCTGATAGACAGGGAGTAGCGCTTTCTTGTGGATCTGGTCCCCTTTCTAGTTTCCATTGTCTTTTACCACGACATTTCTAAAGTTAAATTGACACACATCTTTTATACTAGACACACCAGCTTTCTCCATTTTTTCTTACTACTTTTCTTGCTCTTTTGAAGGGCAAAATCGTAGGCCACCTTAGCTTGAAGCCTGGTAGTAGGTCGTTTGGTTTTAGTCTCAGGAGTGGACACAACCCTCCGCTTAACTATGAACGCATCAAGGGACACATTATCTAGGTCCTCCTCATCACTAGATCTCATTTCAGGTACTTGTATTTCCAGGGGCACAACATCAAATGCAGGAGTAGAACTGTCCTGGGAATGAGAGCCCTGACCTTGGTCCTCCGGAGAGGGATCAGGTTCCTCATGTGAGGGCCTAGTAGTATCTGCTAGTGTATCCCCTTCAACAGTTACAATGGCCCCTTCGTCCCCCACACCTTGTACTTCGTTCTTCTGAGAGATGATCTCATGCAGTACACTATCAGCAGATACCACAAAAATATAACATAATTCTTTTCCTCAATTGGTACAACTGCCACCACAAAATCGGTAGAAACAATGGCGGGACTCTCTGTGACCTCAGGGTTTTGACCTTGTTCTCCACTTGGTCTTCGACTAGTGGGAACCTCAGAAGATGGAGAGGACAAAGCAATATTTTTAAGGGTTTCTCAAATAGAGAGAGACGGGGAATCTGGGTGAGGTGTGATTTTAGAGGGAAGGTAAGAGCGGATAAGGAAGGCTCAGTAGGAATGGAAGCCTCCATAGGTTTATCAATAGCAGGTACGACTGAGGCATGGAGGTCGGAGTTTATCTCAGCCATCAGAACACTAATGTGAAGATACTTTTAAGAAATTCTAATGGAGGACTTATGGTTAGGGAAAAAAGAAAAGGGTTTTTATGCAGAGAGGATAATTATGAAGAGAGAGGAATAGGCACTGGTTCTGAAATGGCGGTTGGGCGTAGAGAAGTGCAACGTTTTAGACGGAGATGGAATGATTTGAATTGAAAAGACGTGACAGCAGGATCTGAAAAGTTGAATGACATGGCAGTTGTGTTTTGTACCCTTTTTAAGACGTGTATTAAATGATGCACATAACTACTAACCTTTGGTACAAGAACCAGGTTTTTGACCTTTTATTTGAAAGAATCAATCCTTTTTATCATTCATGCACTGCATCTACAACTTCTATACTCATCATACGTGTTTACTTGCAACGGTATTAAAGTGAGTTAGACATGTCCAGAAAACACTTTAAGCCAGTTATTTCTTGAAGATGATTTTCATAGCCAGATAAAGAGGAATCAGGTTCTCAATTGGGCTTTAAAAGCCCCAACTTCACTCTGTTTCTTTCAAACTGTTCCCTACTTACTGCCTTGGTGAAAATGTCTGCAATTTGTTCTTCTATGCTGCAGAACTTCATACGTATCAGCCCTTTCTCAACATTGTCCCTCAAACGTGATGCCTCACATTAATATGTTTTGTCCTTTTGTGTTGAACTGGATTCTTGGCCATGTTGAGTGCACTGGTGTTGTCACATAGAAAGGGCACACTCTCAGTGAGTACCCCAAAGTCCTCCAGTTGCTGCTTGATCCATAAAAGTTGAGCACAGTAGGATGCTGCTGCTACATATTCAGCTTCAGCTGTTGAAAGAGCCACTGAATTTTGCTTCTTTGTGCCCCAAGAGATTAGACATGAACCTAAGAAGTGAACCACTCTAGAAGTGCTTTTCCTGTCCACAAGATAACCTACATAATCTGCATCAGCATAACCAATGAGATTAAAACTGTCACCTGAGTGATAATACAACACCAGGTCCTGTGTTCCTTTGAGATATCTCAGTATTCTTTTGGCAACCTTCAAGTGAGATTCCTTGGGATTAGATTAAAACCTTGAACACAACCCCATACTATAGAGGAGAGACCCAATAATGCCTCTATACATGGTTTGATTTACAGGAGATCCAGTTTCATCCATGTCCAGTCGAGTGGCAGTAACAATGGGAGTGTCTATCACCTTTGATCCTTCCATGTCAAACCTCTTCAAGATCTCCCTGATGTATTTTTGCTGACAAATGGATATATCTTTTGGGGACTATTTTACTTGAAGAACCAAGAAGAAGTTCAGTTCCCCCATCATGCTCATTTCAAATTCACTTCCCGTGAGTTTTGCAAATTCTTCACACAGAGAATCAATTGTTGCTCAAAAAATGATATCATCAATATAGACCTAAACAATGAGAAGGTTCCTTCCTCGTTTCTTTAAGAAAAGAGTGTTGTCAATTTTCCCTCTTTTAAAGCCATTTTCCAAGAGGAACTTTGACAACCTTTACCAAGCTCGAGAGCCTGCTTCAGCCCGTATAAGGCTTTGTCCAGTTTAAAAACATATTCAGGGTGCTCATGATATTCAAACCCTGGAGGTTGCTTCATATAGACTTCTTCCTTAAGAAGTTCATTCAAAAATGCACTCTTGACATCCATTTGGAACAAGGTGAATTCCATATGAGATGTAAAAGCGATTAGGATTCTAATAGCTTCCATGTGTGCCATTGGAGCAAACATTTCATCATAGTCAATTCCTTCCTCCTGATTGTAGCCTTGAACCACTAGTCTGGCATTGTTCCTTATGGTAATTCCATGTTTATCGAGCTTATTTCTGAATAACTACCTGGTTCCTATAAAGGTTCGATCTGAGGGTCTAGGTACCAGGTGCCACACATTGTTTCTCTCAAACTGATGTTGCTCATCTTGCATGGCTGTAATCCAATCTGCATCTTTCAAGAATTCATTAATATTCTTGGGTTCTATCTGGAGAGAAAAGCTGAGAAGGCAAGTTAATTTCTGGCTCTTGACCTGGTTTGTACTCCGGAATCTAGAGGAGTAATAATGTTGTCCATCAGATGAGAGCTTTGGTGTCTCTAGTTAGACATCTGAGGTTCATTCTGAGAGAAAGAGGGTATGTTTGGATGATTTTCCTCTGTTCTTCTCTCAGGTGCTAGTGGAGTTCCCTGAACTGTATCAACCACTCTTTCTTCAGCTTCCGTGGTTGTAATTGAATTGCTTGGTTCTATTGAACATGAGATAGTATTGTCTTCACTTAGCTCCTTTACTTGACTCATCATATCTGCCTTTCCGTTTGTCATGTTAATGACTTCACCAGGGACTAATAAGGGTTCTCCATCTTGATCTTCCTCAACACTCTTCTCACAGGATGGATAAGACTCATCAAAAATAACATGAACACTTTCCTCAACACATGCCGCTTATTATATATCTTGTAAGCCTTGCTTTGAGAAAAGTATCCCAGAAATATTCCTTCATCACTCTTGGCATCGAATTTACTAAGCTGATCTTTTCCATTGTTGAGAACATAGCATTTGCACCCAAATTTTCTTAGGTGAGTCAACTTGGGTTTCCTTCCATTCAACAATTAATAGGGGGTTTTGTTCAGAAGTGATCTAATCATGCACCTGTTCACCAAGTAGCAGGCAGTGTTGACAGCTTCAGCCCAGAAGTTCTTTGCAATTCCTCTATCGATCAGCGTTGTTCTTGCCATCTCTTCCAGAGTTTTGTTCTTCGTTTTTACTACTCCATTTTGCTGGGGAGTTCTGGGAGCTGAGAAGTTGTGCGTGATGCCATTTTCATTGTAGAATTCATCAAATTTGACATTGTCTAATTCTGTCCCATGAATCGATCTAATGCATGCGACTTTGGACTCCATCTTCACCTAAATTTTCTTCACAAAAGACACAAACACCTCAACAGTTTCATCTTTGGTTCTGAGAAATAGAGGCCATGTGAATCTGGAGTAGTCATCCACTATTACAAAAATGTATCTTTTCCTCCTTTACTTTGCACTCTCATAGGTCCACATAGATCCATATGCAGAAGCTCTAGTGGTTTTGAGGTGCTCACATCTCTTTTAGACTTAAAGGAGGACTTCACATGTTTTCCTCTAGCACAGACATCACAGACCTTTTGCATCTTGAGTTTTGAAATAGGCAGACCATGGACCAGGTCCTTCTAAATTAGTTTATTCAGAAGAAAGAAACTTGTGTGGCCTAGTCTTCTGTGCCATAGTTTAGCATCTTTATCAACAGCTTTCAGACAACTCAGATCACCACTCTATAAGGACTCGAAATCAGCAACATAGATGTTCTTGTATCTTTTGGCCACAAGTACTACTTCACCAGTCACAAGATCAGTGACTGTACATATTTTGGACAAGAATTTCACCTTGTTTCCTTTATCACAGATTTGAGAAACACTCAAGAAACTGTACTTAAGGCCATTGACATAGTACATTTTCAATAGAATGAGTGAGTGACTTCCCGACTTTTCCAACTCCAAGAATGTACCCCTTTTTTTCCATTGCCAAAGGATACACTCCCTCCTTGCAGGGCTTTTAGTGAAAGAAAGTCCATGGTGTTCCCAGTCATGTTCTTTGAACACCCACTATCCATGAACCACTGTTGACCGTTTTCTTTCACTATTCCATGTACAAGAGATTAAGAGTTAGTTTTAGGAACCCAAGCAAGTTTGGGTCCCTTGTAGTAGGCAAGAGGATGAATAAGAGTTCTCTTAGTCCATAGAGGTAATGTGCATTTTTTGTGAGTGGAACCTGGTCCCTCTTTTGTAGTCACCTTTTCAGCAAACACTTTGTTTTTCTGAACAAATTGAGTCTTGGCTTGGAGATCTTCTTTGAAGTGCCCAGTGTTCCCATATTGGGTACAAGGCCGGTTATCAGAGATAGTGACGTACTTGCTATGAGGGTTGTGAGGAGTTTTCTCCCTTTGGAACCCTATTCCCTGCCTGTTTTCACAATCATTAGTATGCATGGCAGTGGTAGCTTCTAAGGACTAGGTTCACTTTAGGGACTTTTCAAGATCATTCTTTACTTTTTCCAGATTAGTTTGGAGTTGCTCGTTTTTCTCAATTTCAGCACACATCCTAGTTCTCATAGCTTTCACCTCATTTTCAAGCCTAATGTGTTCCTTACTGGCTATCTCCTTTCCCTTTCCAGAATTTTCAGGTTTTGACTTAGTCCATGGTTTCACTATTGTTTCCTTTAGGTCTGTAATTTCTGCCAAAAGATCATCCTTTTCTTTTCTGAAGATTTCAATGTTTCTCTTATGGTCAGTAACTACAACCACTAAGTCGTCTCTAGTTTGTTCAGATTCTCCTAATTCTATGGTCAAAAAATCCCTATCCTCCACAAGACTATGAAAAACATTAATTAATATATTAGCTAAAGACATGAGTTTTTTTGGAGAATAGGATTTCAGATTTCTCTGAACATCCCTGAAATTTACCTCTTTGTTGTCACCGTCTTCATCATCATCTGATTGAGCCATCAAAGCAAAAGTTGAGTCATATTCAATCTCCTCGCCTTCAACCGCCATTATGGAACTATTACCAGTATCAGGTTCATCTTTAGACTCATTAGAGGAATCTCCCATGCTGCAAGACCCTATCTCATCATATTGTCAGCGGATCTTTTTCTGTTGAAGTCCTTGAAAGGAATCGGGTTCATCTTAGCTGTTTTCTCATGGTAGTTCTTGGAGAATTCTTGCTTTAAGATAGGACAATCTTTCATAAAGTGTCCAGGCTTTCCACACTTGTAACATAGATCATAGTTGTTTGGTCTGTTAGAGCTGTCCCTTTTTAGCATTTCTCCATTTATTTTGACCATCTTCTGAAATCTTTTAGTTAGTAAACCATGTCATTGTCTTTATCACTTGAATCATTCTTATCAGCTTTAAGTACCAGGTTCTTTACCTTCTTTGGTTCTCTTCTTTCACTGTCTATCTTCCTCTTCAACTTGTAGGTCTTCAAATTTCCGATCAGCTCTTCTATGGTCAGCTCCTGTAAGTCCTTTGATTCAGTAATAATATTCACTTTGCTTTCCCAAGAGCTAGGCAGAATGCTGAGGATTTTTCTCACTAGCTTGTTTCTAGGAATAGTTTCACCAAGTGAGTGTAACTCATTTATGGTGAAAGTGAATCTTGTGTGCACTTCTTGAATGGATTCATTGTCCCTCATTTTGAAGAGTTCATACTCGGTAGTGAGCATATGAATCTTAGACTATTTTATTTGTGTGGTTCCCTTATGAGCTGTTTGCAGAGCTTCCCATATCTCCTTGGCAGTGCCGCAGGTGGATAATCTATTGTACTCTTCAGGTCCTATTCCACATACTAGAATTTTCTTGGCACGAAAATTCTTCTCCACAACTTTCTTGTCTGCTTCAGTGTACTCTTTACTGGTTTTTGCCATTGAAAATGGAAGTTCTTCCAGTACTTTGGTTGGAACGTAAGGACCATCGCATATGATGTCCCATAACTCAGAATCCTCAGCCATGATAAAATCATGCATTCTTGTTTTCCACCACCCATAGTATTGTCCATTGAACCTAGGTGGTCGGTATGTAGATTGGCCTTCTTCAAAATTTGGTGGAGAAGCCATGAGGATCCTTCCTGAGTGTTAGCCTGATAGGAGGAACCCGCTCTGATACCAATTATTAATTTGTGTGAGTCCACCAAACAGTAGAGTACCTGATCCTCTACGAGATTCTGCTGAGAATGCTAATAAAACTGTATGTAAACAAGGCAGAGGATTTTTAAGTGGAAAAATTCCACACAAGGGAATCAAAAAACCACGACCTACATCTGTAGGCTTTCAACTTCACTAACTTGTAAAAACCTATTACAAGCTACTTTGTAATGACTCCATTACAAAGAATTTACTCACGAACTTGTGGTACTCATACCACAAGCCACTTTGTGACTCCCTAGTTACAAAGACTTTTACTAACTTGTGATACTCTCACCAAATTTCACAGATAAGTTATAAATATTGTATTTGACCTGTACTGGGCTCTAAAACCAACATACGGACCCGGTATCAACAAGGCCAAACATCAATCAATTCTTTAAAACCATTAGTTTTTTAGACTTTCAATTTTCAACAAAAATTCATATCTTGAGCTAGGGACCTCAGAATTTGATTCTGGGCATACACCCAAGTTTCATATTTCATTATGGATCTACCGGGACCGTCAAAATACGGGTCCGGGTCCGTTTACTCAAAACATTGACCGAAGTTAACTAAAATTAACTTTTAAGGTAAAATTCTTATTTTCATCAACTTTCAACATAAAAGCTTTTCAAGAAACACGCCCGGACTACGCATTCTAATCGAAGAGGGTAAAAATGAGATTTTTAAGGCTTAAGACCATAGAATCGAGTTCTAAAACATAAGATGACATTTTGAGTCATTACACACACATAATACTATGTTATATACAATGACATGCACTATAGTGAAATAATCAATTTTAAATAAAAAATAAAATGACATGCACTAAATTAGCAAATAATGATAAATTTATGATTAATGACAAGATTTTGAAAAATATGTCAACTATTTTGAAAAGAAAAAGAATTTGGTTTGCTCTTTAATTTACAAAGAAAAAAAGAACAAATAATAAACAAAATAAAGTGAGTTGATAGAACACATTAGTGCTCATATATAGATAATTCATCAAATTATTAACATAAACTCATGCAAAAAATATATTTTAATCTTTTGAAGATATTGTTGTATCATTCACGTCAAACAACATAAAAAAGTTTAATTGAAAACATTACCCAAAAACTTTCAGTTAAATACTTGAAAAGGGAATAAATCCTATAACTTGTTGTGGTGTAAGAACTATAAAGAGGAAGAAAGAAAACAAATGTATTTGGCGGGAATTTATTTTTAATAGTATAGTTATTGATATAAGTACACAAAAGAGAATTTGTATTTTTTGAAAGAAAAAAGAACACTTTTTCCGGAATATTATAGGGATACTTGAAGAAAAATTTAATTGCTTTAGAAAAAATGTTATATGAAAAGCTAAGTTTTGTCAAAGGCCAAATATTTGCACGTGAAAAATCATCTATTCTTTAAAGTTTGGTTCAGGTACAAACTCAAAGACAGACTAAAGTTAGAGCTTTTTGTGAATGACGATATAGTTCATTAATCACAATTTAAAAATTTCGATATAATATTAGGCAAGAAAAATAACAGAGATAATCTTATTTTATTGTACTAATATTTAAGTTTTAGCTTATAATGATCTTTGAATTCAACGAGGTGTGTCCACAAAAAACTTTGATAAATCAGTGAGGGATTCAAACCTTTTTATTTTATTTTATAACTAAAATATATTATTTAATAATATTCTTTTAATTGTATACTCATTGATGTGTGTATACGCGCAAAGCATATTGCTAAAAGCCGTTCACCTTTTTAAATAAAAAAAAAGTTAAATTAATTTTTTACATAATTTAAAAAAAAATATAGTTATCGAGATAGAGGACACGCGCAATGCGCGTATCGTAAGACTAGTTATATGTATACACACACATATATTGAAGAATTAACCTGAATAGTCATCCACCCAACCACTTAAATTAAAAATATCCTATTGAGGTATAATATATGCATAATTTATGTGTTATATGTATTTAATTATGTATAATCAATATATAATTTATGTATATGACTAGAAAAATAAACAATGAATACCACCAGCTATTTGAGTTAAATTTTCTAGATTTAGATTATTTCGAATTGATCTAAGGCTCGAGAGCTACTTTCATTAAGCCACAAATCTCTCCTATTTGCTATTAAACACGTATACGATCGTTGTTATATAGAGTGAGAAACTCCAACTTCTCTCTAGAATGCATTCCCAACAAACAAGAGACTATTCCCCCAAACCACCAGATTTAATCCAACACCCTCCCTTACCAAACAATCTTGAGAGACCAATATACTTTAAGGATAAACTATTGAAATCTAACCTAACAATTTTCACTCCTTCCATAGATCATGATGATATGCTTGAACCAACAAAGGAAGTGGAAGACACAAAAGTAGTGCATGATCGAGGGACTACTCTAGGTGAAGCTATACAAATCTCTCTTTCATTGGAAGATAGACAACGTATCTATGAGCCATGGAAATACTCTATTATAATCAAGTTAGTAGGGAAACATATGCTACACCATTACCTAAAGAGAAAGATCCAAGATCTATGGAAACCAACGGAGGACTTCTCTTTAATTGATCTTGGTGAGGACTATTACATTATCAAATTCACAAAGAAAGAAAACATGGATAAAGCTATTCACCTAGGGCCATGGTTCATAAATGGTCATTTCCTATCTATCTCCAAATGGAAACCAAATTTTGTGGCTAGAAATGAAAAAAGAACTGCCTCAGCAGTTTGGGTAAGGCTGCTGTGAGCATGTGATTTTTGTCCTATATGAATTATTCCCATAAAATACAAGAAAAATAATTTCTTTTTTCTCTTTGCAATTTTATAGGATTTTTGTAGAATTTTACTAATTATGTGCATTCTTGTGCATATTTAATTTCCATTAAAAATAAAAAAAAAATACCAAAAATACCATGAATTGAATTTAGATTTGATTCTTACATTTTTTTTGGAATTAATTAGCAATCACTTGTTTTATAAAAAATGAAAATCACAAAAATAGCTCATTTTACATTTTTCTTTCTTTTAATTTTTAGATTATTGATTTCTCTCTTTTAATTTAGTATTGAGTAACTTTTATAATTTTTATAGTTAGACAATTAGCTTAATTTTACAATTTAGATTAATTTAGGAATTTAATTTAACAATTTCTATTAATAAAAAAAGGGTCTATTCTTAAAAATTCGAAATTGGGCCAAGTTGAAATTCTGAAGCCCAATTCTTTCACTCCAAATCACCTTAGCCCAATACCTCTCCTTTCCACTTAAACCCATACATGACCCGCCCCAACCAAACCCGACCCACTCCAACTATAACACACAAAAGAACGACACCTAGAACCCTAACACCCCATCAACGCAGTGTTCTTCTTCTCCAAGAAGACACTCGAACCAAGCCCCAAATCCAGTCCAAATTCGGGCGAGTGTATCCCAAATCCTTAACCCACGCGTTCCTCCTTCTCTCCTCATCACCATTTCTAATGATTTCTAACACCGAAGATTCTCCATCGTTGCACTCGCTCGATTTTGAGATAAGGCACGCGATTGGAAGGTCTTAGAGACGATTCGTTGGATGAGTGTGAGGCGTTGGATTGATTTCACTCAATACAAGCCCCACATTCATCAAGGGGTTCATTCTCAAAAAGGAACGGGATTCGATTTTGAGAGGGGGAGGCTGGTAAAAAAATTTTGGAGAGAAAAGTTGAAGGGTTTTCTTTAACTTCTGGTTTCTGTTCTCTGATTTCTTTTCCTTCGTTTAAGAGTTCTTTAAGAGGTTAAGAGAAGCATACACATTTTTTATTTTTCGGAATCCAAATTTGAGTTCCAAAGAGATAAAAATTGAAGTTCAAGCTTGGTTTTCTACTGTCATCTTACTGATTTGCTACTGAACCTCGCTATGACTCGGAGGCAAAAGGCGCATTATTAGAGCTATAATTTTTAAAAGAAGGTTGCAACTTCAGGTTTGATTTTTATTTTTCTCCCATGTAACTCTGTTTTCTCAGCTGTTCTTGAGCTATGGAATTTCTGAGTTTGTACTCCACTGTTGTTGTCATTTGAGCGTTATCAGTGAGTTCGAATTTAGTTTCTTATCAATTTGTGACTAGCTGAGATTTTTTGGTAAAGTTTGTTGAGTTACGTCGATTTTCTCCGATGTTCTGTAACTGGAAATTTTTGAAATGAAACTAAGCTCAGATTGTTTTTTTCTTCTGAGGAAACAAAAGGGAAGTTTTGTGATTATTCATGAAAATCCGAGGTTTCAAGTATTGATCCGTGCTCGTGTTAATAGTGTGCTGTGATTATGATTCATTGGTCTATGTTCATGGATTGCTCTCATGTCGAAGGAATGTTCGTATATTCGCGAGTCGTATCCTTTTTCCTACTTCTGTTATGACATTAAAATCTTAAAGTTTGACCCGATTCTTGTTCCTGCTTAACATTTGAAATCAGGAAGACTGTGATGGAGTTATTGACTTAAGGGTTCATCTAGTCCTTCTATGTTCCTTCCGCTGTACCTTGTTTGAGCCGTAAAGTTCAGGGGGTTAATTAATAGTTCTGTAGACTGCTGTACTGGGAATATGCTATTTAAATCCTAAAATTCAGTACTGGTAATTCTTCTTGTATTCCTAGGATAACAATAATGTCTGGATTGAATCTCAGTGATCCATGTAGTATCATGTTCTGTTTGATTTTAAAATCTGACATTAATCTGCATTGGTTTATGACTCAGTGAGTTTGCCCATGTTAGTTTGTCTTGGCTTGTTTATGTTAAATCACACAGGCAGTAGGATCCTCTGTTGCTTACCAGAATGTGTGAATGTGGTACGCTGCTTGATGATCCATTCTTATCAAATCTTGGTTTAAAATAATGTTAAAACTAAGTTGTTTCACTGCTTGTTTGGATGTGCTCTATTCTCCTTCTCCTGCTCGGAAGTTACCTACGTTGTTACATCTCTAAGAGCTCTGTTCTTTAGTGCTGCTAAAAGCAGTTAATTCGAGCAGTGAATTAGGCTGAAACATGCAGTGGTTTGAGGGCATTTGCTAGGGTTGTTAAGCTGTTAAACCTCTTCTGTTCTGCATTGTGTTGAGCAATTCTGTTCGGCATTGTTTTGCTTGCCTTCTTCTTCTTCTTCGAATTGAGCTATTGATGGATTTGAATGATTTGGAGAAGTCTGTTCTTCCTATTTTTTTTCCTGTGAGTCTATGAGGGTGGTTCGAGCTTATGCAAATATGTTGCGTTGAGAGGTCTAGAGTAGCAGACTTTAAGCATCGTTGAAACCATTTGATTTGATAAAATTCCCCCGTTATTCATCTGCCTAAACGATAAAACAACGAAGAAGGCCTTCAACCAAAAACGACCCCTTCCCATCATTCTACTTCAACAAAGTTCTTGAGTGTTGATGATTTTGTTAAATGTGTTCGACTTCATTAACTTTGTATCCACTCATACTGTATTGTCAACTATAGATCATTTTTAGCCCCTTTGGACACTTTTTTTGTGAAAATACCATGAAGTAAGGATTGATAAGCCCCTCCCCCTCAATTATACTGAATGCATTGTATTTCAATTGGATTTTTCTTGAATTAGAGGGTTAATCTACTCGTGTAAACGACAATACGATGGATTGGGAATTGTTCACATATGTACTGGATCTCTAGGAGTGGCACTTTGGCATAAATTGCTTCTGGATGAAATTTGCCTTCATTTTTAAGGCATCATTAAGAATTTGTTAGAATCACATGTGTTAATTTGCAATAGTATGTGTCGTTTCCTGGCATTCGAATTCTCTAATTTGCAGTACTTCAATAATGGTTTTTTGGGGGGACATTTGAAGCTTAGAACTAATAGGGCAACATTAGCCTTATGAACATGTTTTTTTTTGTAAGAGTACGTTTCCTAAAATGAATATTTGTAGGAAAATATAATTGTGATTGTGTACACGTTCGCGTGACGTGATTACAATTTCTAAAAACCAAACTAGAGTATGCGTTCGCGCAACTTTGGCCAAACTTTTCTTCATAATAATAAAGGGTCACTAATTGTGGACACGTCTGCATGACATGATTTTTGACGCGCCAAACGGGTACACATACGCGTGACCCGTTTCCAAGATAATTTTCTTAATTTAAAAGCGGTTAAGAGGTGAAAGCACATGGGTTCCAAAATGAGTAAGTAAACAATTTAGTAAGCCAAGTATGATCAAAGCGACCGTGCTAGAACCACGGAACTCGGGAATGCCTAACACCTTCTCCCGGGTTAACAGAATTCCTTACCCGAATTTCTGTGTTCGCAGACCGTAAATAGAGTCAACTTTCCTCGATTTGGAATTTTAAACCGGTGAATTGGGACACCATAAATTATCCCAAGTGATGACTCTGAATTTTAAATAAATAATCACATTTCGAATAATGTCACTTAAAGTGGAAAAACTCTCTTATATACTCTCTTACGGGGGTGTAAGTGAAAAAATAAGGTGTGACAGCTCTAGCGACTCTGCTGGGGAACGAACTCAGAATCTCTAGTTCAGGGTTCAAGAATTCGAGCTTGTTAATGATTTTTACTTGGCTTCATTTATTGTTAATATTACTGTATTCTGTGAATATTTTGTGCTAAATGTTATTTGTTTACTGCTTTATTATTGTTTGAATTGTATATAAATGTTTTCTTACGCCACCTCTCTGAGTCTTCTGAAAATGGTTAACACGTTCGCGTGGCCCGCTTTTTCTGTAGAAATTATACCAAATAGAACGAGGCTGGGCAAGCGACAAGGCCGGGTAGACTTCAGTGCTCCCGGTACGTCACCCCCTCTTCGACCCCAGTTGTCCGCTCGGGTACCCAAGTCTAGACCAAAACCCCAGGAGTTAAACCTAGAAAAACACAGCTTCATGCCGGATCCCTAATAGGAGCGTTTGTTTGCATCATGTGCATTTGACTTAGGGGACTCAACACAGTGGTTGGGTCCATCTAGGACAGGTGTGCCCGAAACAACAGACCATCCTGATGCATTCTACGTGCTATGTGTACATTTATTTATTTTGGCTTGCATGCTGACCGGCTAGGGAAAATAAAGCAAAAAGAAAAACCAAGAGTGATGTAGGGAAGGAAATAAAACCCGGTTCCAAAGAATACCCCGGTATTTGAAAAGCGTCCCGAAGCTTTGGCAAAATTTTTCAGAAAAGAAAGTTATTTCAAAAGAGTCAAACACTGTGTTCTTCCAAATGTGTCAAAACTGACCGAACAACGCATGTCTGATTCTCACCGGATGTGGGATACATAGGCAACCTACATAAGGTTCGGCCTTATTTTTGAAAAAAAAAGGAAAGAAAAACAAGAAAAGAAAGTCGGTGGTCGAGTGAATACAGTCTGGATTCTTGATCAAAATAAGCCGATCCAACTTCGGCAATGTCTCAAACCATTCTTGCCGAGAGAGCCTCAGAGTATTTTTCAGTTCTCGAAAGGCTATTTTCGTAAAAGAATGGACAAGTTTGTGAAGGGTCATAAAATAATCCCCCCCGGCCTCAAAATTCATGTGAAATTGGGAAGGAGCCGCATTTGCAAAAACAATCACTTGGATAAAATTGACATATAGGGGAAGAAATCATGGGCCTTTGATTTTATTTTTTTATTTTTCTTTTATTCTTTTCTTTTCTCTCTTTTTTCTTTTCTTCTTCAAAAACATGCTTACAAAAGAGTCCACTCGATTCAACCCTAACCTTAACCTTCCACAGGAACAGAATGAATACCATCCAGGATCCGCCAGAAGTGGTCAGGGAACATGCTCAGTTGCACTTGCGTATGTGATGGAATGATCTAGATGAAGATGGTCAGAAATGGGTGAAAAAGCAATTGAGTGCTCTTATAAACATTTTTGAATCAAATCACGGGAAGATCTGATCAAGGCTTTGGTAACTTTCTGGGATCTTGTCCACAATGTCTTTTGTTTCTCGAATTTTGAGATCACCCCTACTTTGGAGGAGATAGCCGGGTACATTGAATTCAGACGGGATTTGAGGAAGCAACAACTTATATTTCCAAGGGCTCCATCGGTGCACAAGTTCTTTGACCTCCTGAATATCAGTAAACAGACGAATAAAGAACGTGTGAGCAATGGGTGTTGTGCTTTCCATTTCTTATACTTCAGGTTCGGGCACTCTGTTGGTTTTGAAACACATGAAAAGGGTATGAGCAACAAACAAGACAAGGGCCTTTGTCAAATTCATCGTCGGTTCGCATTTATTGTGGCATTCATGGGGATCATGGTTGTTCCAAATGAGAAAGGGGCGGTGGATATTCGTATGGCTAGAATTGCACAAATCCTCACTACCAAGGAAGATCATACACTTGCCCCTGTTGGTGCTGGCAGATATTTATCGAGCATTGACTTTATGCAAAGTAGGGGCTCAATTTTTTGAAGGTTGCAGCATCCTTCTGCAAATGTGGTTGATCGAGCACCTTCGCCATCATCCCAGATTCATGAGTTATGGTTCAAGCCCAAATAACTTCATCACTAGTTACGAGGAGAGGGTAAAAGATTACAACGCACCAGAAGGGTTTGAAGCATGGGTCTCTCACTTGAAAGTTCTTAACGCAGGTCAGGTTGAGTGGACTATAGGATAGCTCCCGAGGACAGAAGCCATCTATATGACTACTATCAAAGTCTACCTGAGGTTAATAGGCGTAAGGAGTATTCAGCCATATGCACCGCAGAGGGTCTTGAGGCAATTAGGAAGGTATTAGATTGTGCCTGAAAATGAAGATCTAAGCACCCAGGTCATAGAGTTACATCCAGAAGCTGCATTGCCTGAGGCTATAGTTCAGCAGGATTGGAATAGCTGCCGGTATCTAAAAAATGGCACCCAGGTACCAGACATCGCCAAGGGGGAAGTAGATCCAAACTATGCTGCTTGGTTTGAGAAAATGTCTTATGTAAATAACAAGTCAGGGCCTGAGAGGCCTGCCAAAAGGCCTCATGTTCAAGCCTTTGATGATAAAATTCAGGAGAGGTTAGCCTGGGGGGAGAAGGAAAAGGAATATAAGGCCACCATCCATGATCTACGAGAAGAGTTGAGAAATGTCACCTTCAACAATGATTTACAGGCACAAGAGGTCGAAGGTGAGAGGAGAAGATTGGTGCGAGAAAATGAAGCTCTCATAGCTCAGGTTCGATAGTTGAAAATTGAAGCCGAGAACCCAGGCCGAAGCAGGAAAGATGAAAGGCTCATTTATAACCTTACTCAAAAGGTACGTGACTATGAAGATGACCTGCAGAAGCTGAGTCCGAACTAGCAAAATCACAGGTAAGGTTGGCTAAAAGCGCCGAAAGGCGTGCAGCTTTCCTTCAACAAATAAAAGAAAGATATGACAAAAGGGTCACAGGTTGGTAAAAGGCAATTGGCAACCTCGAGAGTGAAATGGCTAAATAAGCCAAAAATTTTAAGGTTGAGTTACGCCTTAATGGCACGGCTAGAAAAAGACTTGCAACAACTCCAAGAGCAGAACCAGGTAGCCGAACGAACTTTGGAAGCCAGAACCGAAAATATTAGGCGTTTGTTGCAATAGAAGGGCGCCATAAGAGAGCGAGTCAAAAGGGTCGCCAACTACATCGCGATGAAGTGTAGTAACTGTGAGGATATGACTAGATCTATGTTCTTCGCTACTGTGATGATTTTTGTTCGCCGGGTAATGGAAGATCTCTACCACCTCCAAGGGGATTTAGCGAGTCGGCCCGCGGCGAAGCTGAATGATGCCCCGCAGGTCTCGGGGCAATTGAGGCACTCATGTATTCGTGATTTCTTGAGTCTATATTTTCTTTCCGTTAAAGTCTGCCAGTTTGTTTTGGAGTCTGTATTTCTTTTATTAGAGTATGTGGGTTTTTTGTTTTTCGAGTCTGTATTCCGTCTTTCATCAAAGTCTGTTAGTTTCTGTTTAAGTCTATTTCCGAGTCTTATTATGGAAAAATTCAAAAAATCCAAAAATATAATGTTTTATTATTTTTATCTTCAAGAACTACGCTTGGTCTGATTCATGCAGGGTCATGATACGTAGGCACCTCCACCTGCTATATTACACCGATCTTCCAGTGAACCTCTGTTCCAAACTCACGACAACCAGTACTATCCCCATGAACCCACCTTCAAAGTTCCAGAACCATATTCTTGCAACCCTCGTTTTGATCTCCCGACAGAGACCGAAAAGCCACCCAAAAATCCGAGCATGAAGAGATGATCAGAAAGGTCAAAAGCTTAGAACAATCATTCCGAGATATGAGGGGGTTGGGAGGTCAAGTAAGTGTGGCCTATAAAGATTTATGTCTGTTCCCAGATGTTTAGTTACCAGCAGGGTTCAAAATGCCCAAGTTTGATCTGTACGACGGGCATGGTGACCCAGTAGCATACTTAAGAGGATTTTGTAGCAAGATGAGAGGAGCAGGTGGAAGAGATGAATTGCTGATGGCATATTTCAGCCAAAGTCTGAGTGGATCGACATTAGAATGGTATACCAGACAAGATCACAACAGGTGGTACACATGGGACGATTTGGCCCAAGCCTTAGCCTGCCATTTTCAGTACAACCTCGAAATTATCCCAGACTGTCTGTCATTGACAAAGATTGAGAAGAAGCCCGGTGAGAGCTTCAGGTAATATGGATTCCATTGGAGAGAGCAAGCAGCGAGGGTTGACCAACCTATGAAAGAAAGTCAGATGGTTCATTATTTCTTGCAGGCTTTGGAACCCACTTATTTTGGTCACTTGGTGTCAGCAGTAGGTAAGTCCTTTAATGAAGTTGTAAAAATGGGAGGCATGATTGAGGAGGGACTCAAGTCCAACAGGATCATGAGTTATTCAGCAATCAAAGCGACCACCTAGGCCATTCAAAACGGTACTGGGGTGTACTCGGGAAAAAGAAGAAAGAGGATGTCGCTACAATTGAATAGGGAGCTTGGGTGGGATCTAGAAACATTCCACGTTACTACAACCCGCCTCGACCCTACCACCAAACTTACCCCCACACTCCATATAGTCCACCATAATACTACTATCCACTGCTCGATCCCCATTTTTCCATCCATCACGCACAAACCTATACCCAACCTCCCGCTCACGCACAATGGCGTGCGCCAGCTCCACAAAGTCCATACCTAGCTCCACAAAATGCCCATCCACCCCCGAAAGCCTACAGAAATCCCCCTAGGACAGGTTTCAGACCAAATCAAGCAGTTAAGAATGAGAGGTTGCAGAAATAGAAGACCTTCACTCCTTTGGGAGAATCATATGCTAGTCTATTCCATCGACTGAGACAGTTGGGTATGTTGAATCTGATCGAGGCTAAACTGATGAATCCCTCTCCCAGAAATCTTGATCGCTCGGTGAGTTGTGAGTATTGTTCAGGGACCCCGGGTCACGACACAGAGAAATGCTGGAAATTGAAAACAGCTATTCAAGAGCTCATTGATACTAATCGGATCGAGGTCCAAGCCCCAGAGGCACCCAACATCAACCAGAACCCGTTGTCGGCCCATCATGAGACTAATATGATTGAGATAGTGCATTAGGGAGGGGAGCCTAAGAAGCCTTCACAAACCGTCATGATGATTCGGGCTAGTGAAGCCAAGCCATTTGAAAAGTCAACAAGTGAGAAGTCTGTGATCAAGTTGAATGGGGCAAATAATGAACCATCTGTAGAGGTCAAAAAGGGGTCCTCAAGTGATGTTGTAAGAAAACATGAAAGAGAAAAAATGGTTGTGCCAGGAGTGATGAACAAGCCTGTGGTAATTGTGAAGGGCGCCCCCACAGATCTTGTCGTTATCAAACCGGTAACTCAATTACCGATAGTCAACATCAAGGCAGTCCCATAGAATTATGAACAAGTGACAATGACTTACAAGGGGAAAGAGGTTAAAGAAGAAGTGTGTGAGACTCATGGTTTGACTCGATCGGGGAGATGCTTTGCCCCCGAAGAGTTGAGAAAAGCTAAGACCTCAAAAGATAATCCAGTGTTCGTGAAGAAAGTGGTGACCGAGGAAGAAGCAGAAGAATTTCTGAGAAAGGTGAAAGTACAAGACTATTTCATTGTAGAGCAGTTAAGGAAGACACCAACTCAGATCTCGCTCTTGTCATTATTGATCCATTCAGACGAACACTGTCGGGCTTTGATGAAAATCTTGAACGAAGCCCACGTTCCTGATAAAATCTCAGTAAACCACTTGGAAAAGATAGCTAACAAGATATTTGAGGTAAACAGAGTCACTTTTTCTAATGATGAGTTGCCCGTGGAGGGTACCGAGCACAATAGAGCCCTCTATCTGACGGTGAAATATGAAGATTCCGTGGTTACTCGGGTACTCTTTGATAATGGTTCCAGTGCAAATATTTGCCCTCTTTCTACTCTGAACAAGTTAAAGGTGGATGATGAAAGAATTCACAAGAATAGTATCTGCGTTCAGGGATTCGACAGGGGAGGAAAAGATTTAGTCGGGGACATAGTGCTCGAGCTTACAATAGGGCCAGTTGAATTTACTATGGAATTCCAGGTGCTCGATGTGGCTGTTTCTTACAATCTGTTGTTAGGTGGACCCTGGATTCATGCTGCCAAAGCGGTCCCGTCTACTCTGCATCAAATGGTTAAGTTTGAATGGGATAGACAGGAAATTATTGTGCATGGCGAAGACAATTTTTGTGTTCCCAATGATGCCATTGTTCCATTCATAGAGTTTGAAGATGACAAGGGGTCGTGGGTCTATCAGGTTTTTGACACGGTAGCGATAGAGAAAGTTCCTGAAGGGAAGTGCGTGCCAACTTCAAGGATAGCTGCTGCATCAGTCATGGTAGCCGTTGAAATGTTGAAAATGGTTTTGTACTGGGAAAAGGTTTGGGCGCATCTCTGCAAGGTATCGTACAACCGGTTTCTCTTCCTAAAAACTTGGATACATTTGGTCTGGGGTTCAAGCCCATAGTCGTAGATGTGAGAAGAGCTAGAAAAATGAAACAGAAAGCATGGGCCCTTCCAAAGCCAGTCCTGCGTCTTTCCCGGTCATTTGTCAGGCCTGGTACTAGAAAGCGCCCAGTGACGGCGGTTCCCATTTTGGTGGTTGATGTGGATGAATATTTGATGGAAAGGTTCGAGAGGATATTCGCCGATGTGAACGTGTTGGAAGCTAGAGAGGGTTCTAGCAAGGCGGATGTGCAGTTTGTTGGGCCCGGTGCAAAGATTAACAATTGTGAAGCTACTCCTCTCCCCACTAGGAGAGAGTTTTGGTAGTTTTATTTTTGTTTTCCTTTTTCTTTGTACAGTTCTTTTTTATGCTGGCTTCAATGATAGGACATGCATGCGGAATCTCCGGCCCAGTCTTAAAGGCCAATCTAATCCTGAAATAGTAATTCAAGAAATAGAGTGTGATGTTGAATCGGAATATGACGAGGACGAAGCCTTTGAAGAGATTAGTAAATAATTAAGTCATTTTGAAGAAAAACATAAGCCTAACCTGAGTGATACAGAAGCAATCAATTTAGGGGACCAAGATAATGTCCGGAAAACTAAAATAAGTGTCCATTTTGAACCACAACTCAAAGAGGAGATAATTAAAACAATGTTCTAGTATAAAGATATTTTTGCATGGTCCTATGATGACATACATGGTCTAAGCACTGGTTTGGTGGTTCACAAATTGCCCACTGATCCGGCATTCCCCCCTGTCAAGCAGAAGCTGAGGAAATTTAAAACTGATATATGTGTGAAAATCAAGGAAGAGGTCACCAAATAGTTCGATGCAGAGGTCATTCGGGTCACTCGGTATCCCACTTGGTTAGCCAATGTAGTGCCTGTGCCGAAGAAGGATGGCAAGACCAGGGTGTGTGTTGATTATCGAGACCTCAACAAGGCAAGTCCCAAGGATAATTTCCCACTGCCGAACATCCATATATTGATCGATAATTGTACCAAACATGAAATTGGTTCTTTTGTGGATTGTTATGCGGGTTACCACCAGATCTTAATGGATGAGGAGGACGCACAAAAGACAGCATTCATCACGCCATGGGGAACGTACTGCTATCGGGTCATGCCATTTGGTTTGAAAAATGTCGGGGCAACCTACATGAGGGCAATGATGACCATATTCCACGACATGATACACAGGGAGATCGAGGTTTATGTGGATGATGTGATTGTAAAGTCCAGAAAGCAGTCTGACCATGTCAGAGATCTGAGAAAATTCTTCCAAAGGCTTTGCAGGTACAGTCTCAAGCTCAATCCTGCAAAATGAGCGTTCGGTGTTCCGTTTGGAAAGTTGTTGGGATTAATAGTCAGCCGACGAGGTATTGAATTAGACCCGTCAAAAATTAAAGCCATCCAGGAATTGCCACCTCCAAAGAACAAGACTAAGGTGATGAGTCTGTTGGGAAGATTGAATTACATCAGCCGGTTTATTGCTCAGCTCACGACAATTTGTGAGCCCATTTTCAAACTATTAAAGAAAGATGTTGCGGTCAGGTGGACAGATGAATGTCAGGAAGCATTTGATAAGATAAAGGGGTACTTTTCAAACCCACCGGTGTTGGTCCCGCCAGAACTAGGAAGACCTTTGATTCTGTATTTGACAGTCTTGGACAATTCATTTGGATGTGTGTTGGGACAGCATGACATCACTAGCAGGAAGGAGCATGCCATATATTATCTCAGTAAGAAGTTCACATCTTACGAGGTTAAGTACACTCAGCTTGAGAGGACATGTTGCGCCTTAACTTGGGTAGCCCAAAAGCTGAAACATTATTTGTCCTCTTATACTACTTACCTCATCTCTCGCTTGGATCCATTGAAGTATATCTTCCAGAAACCTATGCCCATGGGAAGGCTCGCAAAGTGGCAGATCTTGCTCACAGAATTTGACATTGTCTACGTGACTCGGACCACGATGAAAGCACAAGCATTGGCTGACCACTTGGCTGAGAATCCTGTGGATGAAGAATACGAACCTTTGAAGACTTACTTCCTTGATGAAGAAGTAATGCACATTGATGAATCGGAACAGATTGAAAAGCCAGGATGAAAACTTTTCTTTGATGGGGCTGCTAACATGAGAGGCGTTGGAATAGGAACGGTGCTTGTTTCTGAAATAGGGCATCACTACCCTATTACGGCTTAGCTTCGGTTCTACTATTGAGGATGGCTGTGGATATGGGTGTCCAGGAAGTTTTGGTCTTGTGTGACTCGAACCTTCTGGTACACCAGATTCAGGAAGAATAGGAAACACATGATTTAAAACTTATACCGTACCGGCAATGCTTGCATGATCTTTGTCAATAGTTTCAATCAATAAAGTTCAGGCATATTCCGAGGATCCACAATGAGTCGTTGATGCTTTGGCTACTCTGGCGTCAATGTTACATCATCCGGATAAGGCTTATGTTGACCCGTTGCATATTCAGGTCCGTTATCAGCATGCTTATTCATAACATGGTGGAGGAAGAGCTCGATGGGGAGCCTTGGTTTCACGACATCAAGGAATACATACGAAGGGGAGTATATCTGGTACAAGCCATAGGTGATCAAAAGAGAACAATTCATCGCTTGTCAAGTGGATTTTTCTTTAGTGGAGGAGTTTTGTACAAAAGAACTCCAGATCTCGGGTTATTAAGATGTGTAGATGCCAGACAGGCTGCGACTATCATGACCGAAGTACATTCTGGAGTCTGTGGACCGCACATGAGTAGGTATGTGCTGGCAAAGAAGATTCTCCGGGCAGGTTATTATTGGCTCACTATGGAGCGAGATTGTATCAGTTTCGTGCATAAATGTCACCAGTGCCAAGTGCATGGTGATTTGATTCATTCTCCCCCATCTGAATTACATACAATGTCGGCACCATGGATTTTTGTTGCTTGGAGAATAGATGTCATTGGACCAATCAAGCCAGCAACGTCCAATGGGCATAGGTTTATTCTGGTAGCCATCGATTATTTCACCAAGTGGGTAGAGGCTAAAACATTCAAGTCCGTAACCAAGAAGGCGATGGTTGACTTTGTGCATTCAAATATCATTTGCTGGTTTGGGATACCGAAGGTGATCATTACAGACAATGGGGCTAATCTCAATAGTCATCTGATGAAAGAGGTATGTCAGCAGTTCAAGATTACACATTGCAATTCTACCCCGTACCGCCACAAGGAAAACAGAGCAGTTGAGGCGGCTAACAAGAATATAAAGAAGATACTTCGAAAAATGGTGGAAGGTTCTAGGCAGTGGCATGAAAAGCTACCGTTTGCATTGCTAGGTTATCGCACTAATGTCCGTACTTCAGTAGGGGCGACTCCTTATTTGTTGGTGTATGGCACCGAAGCAGTGATACCCGTAGAAGTGGAAATTCCATCCCTTTGAATTGTCGCGGAGGCTGAGATCGATGAAGAGGAGCGGGTCAAAACCCGCTTAGAACAATTGAGTTTGATTGATGAAAAGAGACGGGCAGCAGTGTGTCATGGCTAGTTGTATCAACAGAGAATGGCAAGAGCATACAACAAGAAGGTGCGTCCACGAAAGTTTGAAGTGGGGCAGTTAGTATTGAAATGCATTCTTCCTCATCAAGTTGAAGCAAAAGGAAAGTTCGCCCCAAACTGGCAGGGGCCATTTATTGTAACTAGAGTGTTGTCCAATGGCGCGTTATATTTGACAGATGTAGAAGAGAAATGTGTAGAAATGGCTATCAATTCTGATGCAGTCAAGAGATACTATGTATGATTCCTTTGTTTCATTGTACTTGTTTGTATTTGGCATATTTTGAAGATTGAAATGACGAAGGCGTTTTGTTCTGCTATCTAAATACTTTATCCCTCGTCACCCCTTTTGAGCCTTATTTATTTTCTTTCATACCCCTCTTTCAGAATCAGTAGCGAATATCAGAAACACAAGCGTGAAAGATAAGAAAAGGAAGAAAATAAAAAGAGAAAGAAAAGGAAAGAGAAAGAAAAGAATGAAAAAAAAGAAAAGAGAAAAGAAGAAGAAAAAAAATAAAAGAAAAGGAGAAAAGCAAAAAGAAAAAAAAGAAAGAGAAAAAGAAAAATCACAACAACAAAGTAATTTCTATGACATGAACTACGTTCGACCTGATTCCTTTTAAGGATACGTAGGCAGCCTCACGGTTCGGTCCCGTCAAAATAAAAATCTAAAAGTCCCCAAGCAAGAAACTGGGGTAGAAGTTGTGGTTGTTGTAAGAAATTTGATTCTGAAAGTTGTAATTTTGAACCCATTCGAATGGTTTTGAGCCTTTTTATACCCTTTCTTGATAATCCCATCCAAAAGCCACATTACGGTCCAAAGAAAGACCTCCGATCAGTCTTCGAGAAATGCCAAGTCGAGCAGGTAGAGGTGATTCATATCAAGGGCAACACTCTAGTCCAAATAGGGAAAGAATAAAAAATGAGAGAGTCTTATTGGTGAAAACCCTCACGGGCACCATAAGGTGACGGGAGCTGAGAGAAATCAAAAATAAGAGAGTCTTATTGGTGAAAACTCTCACGGGCACCATAAGGCGAAAGTGTCACGACCCAAACTGAAGGGCCATGACTAGCACCCGACCACACTTGCCGAGCACCAACGTACATTTCATCTAACCTTCATTATTATCTTTTAAGGCTGACGAGATCAATATAAATGGTAGACCTAGATCATGGACAACCAGCAATAAAATATGACGGCATGAACATACATAGCAGGGGATGACCAGACAATCAAGAAACTACATATAAGGTATGAGCTACCACGCTACTATGAAAGACTATACAACAAAAACTAGCCGACAAGGCATACCAAACTATACATGAGCCGACACCTGTCTATGAGCCTCTAAAAGAACATAAGTGTTGCAACATAGCCGGAACAGGGCCCCGACATACCCATAATGTCTATAACAAAAATTGCATACCAAGACCAAGGCAAGTCCGGAGAAGGGATCTCGCCAATCACCGCTGAACTGGACAGTCTACTGTGGTGGGGGAGCTGCACCTGCCTGTCTATCAGGACCTGCAGCACGACATGCAGCGTCCACAAATAAAAGGACGTCAGTACGAATAAAGTACTGAGTATGTAAGGCAAGGAACCATAAATACGATCAGTAATGTAAGCAAGGATAGAGAATATACAACCTGTAACATCTTAGTACCTCTGAGGGCTACTTACATGAAATGCATGATACATATGTATAAATACATAAACCTTTAAAGCATTCGCCTCTGTGGGCATCATCATCATCATATCGTACCCGGCCATAATAGGCTCGGTAGAATCGTACCCGGCCACGTGGAGCTCGGTAAAACCCAACTGATCAGTGGTTGCACAATAGGTGCCGTACCCGGCCAACTATAGCGTGGCTCGGTAGAGTAAAATAGATACATATATATAATGCATGCTCGACTCATGGAATCACATTCTAAACCTTTTGGAGTGACGTAAGGTCGGTATCCTCTGTACACGTTATTAGGACTAACTCTTCACTATGAACCTTATAAGAATCAGGAAGTACCAATAACATTGATAACATAAGAATAAGAGAAGCAACATTAACATCAATCGTTCCATAAGAGGGAAAACAATGTAAGTACTGCTAGCTTCTAAGAGTAGAGTATCTTGGAAGCTCGTTCATTACATTATGTACAATCGGAGTCGTGCAAAAGAAGGAAAGGGATAGCCTCACATACCTTGTATATACTGCCCCAATCTCAAGCTATGCAATTGTCAAAACTCCTTAGTCTACAATAAGAGAAACGATACTATCGTTATCATTTAAGCGTCATAACTATTATGTATCGACCACAACCTATTTTACGATGAAACGGACAGCACCTCCCCTATATATATGACCTCACACCATTCAAAACAATCACCAAACAGCCCAAACAACATCAATAATAAACATATTGAGCCTCCCAAAATAGTCCACACACAGCCTAATCACTCCATACATACGACGACCACCGTAGTCGTGTCAAACAACCTGGAAATGTTACGAATAACTATCAGCCCATAACCCTACATATATATGGTGTTTCTCCACACCCTTCCTCCTCCAAAACTCCACAAGATAGTAGTAAAATACGCAGCCCAACAACAACGCAAAACAGTCCACAAAACAATAACATTACTTCCAAGCCTTTCGATATATATTTCACAAGTTCTAGCTTCAATGGCTTAGCTGCAACTTGGATAATCTTAAATACATATAGAGTAAGAGGTTCCTTACCTTTATACAGAAATAACAACTCCAATTTGACCTTAAATTTCCATGAAATATCCCTCCAATGCTGCCACAACAACAAAAAAGCGAAACTAGCGATCAATTAGTGTTTTTCGGCACTAGAATCACTTTAGAAGGCTTGAAATCACCTAGGATTGATATTAAGAACATGAGGGAGTATTTACAGAACATAAACCCTTTAAAAAAACCTCCCACACGAGCTGGAACGACACAAAAATGAGCAACAACAAGAAGAACAAGAGACTTACTAGCGCCACGGAATTCCCGACACTTGATTTGTGTTGTTTGCCCTTTTTTGGGTCTTGAATCTTGAGAGAACCTTGAGAGGATGTTCCTAGGGTTCTAAGGTCTGAAAATAGTGAAAAGAAATGACTTAAAACGGGTTGGAGTCATCCTATATAGGTCCAAATATCTTAAACCGACTTAGTGGGCCCCATAGAGAGGTGTTTGGCGCAGTCTCGCAAAAACGCGAATATCTCTCTACTCCAAGATCGTATCGATGAACGGTTTAATGCGTTGGAAACTAGACTCCTAGATATTTAATTTGGTTGGTAGATCACCCCGTAATTCCTTGTAAATTATGAGAAAAGATTAGAAACATTTGACCCAATGTTTAAGTAAAATTATGAACCTAAGTTGCGACAACTTTTGTCGACTTTTGTTTCATAACTCGTTTGACTTCAAGACTTATGATACGGATATTATATGATTAAAATACCTTAATAAATGACCTCTTGAGTGTATTAAGCACCGCTAGATTACCTGAAAATACGAGTTACAACATCCTTGATTCGTTTAACTTCTAATACTGGTTAATCACCCTTATACACTCTTGTATCACTTAAGACCAATAGGATTGACTTCTTATCATCTAAAAGATAATTCCTTCTTGGATTTATGTTAACTAATATATGGCATGAACTAACACATGTGGATATGGGTTGTAACAGAAAGTGAGTTGAGAGATGAACGAATGAAAGAGGTCTACTGGTGAAAACCTTTCAAGGCACCACAGGATGAACAAGGTCAGGATTTGCAACAAAGTATGGCAATTGGAAGTTGATTGGTTGGGCGGATTGGGCCGACTAATCCAAATTGCATGTCATGATCATCGGTGCCAGCTGCTCCACTCAGATAAGTCTCTTTTCTTTTTTCTCTTCAGATAGTCCTCCAGTTTTGGACTTCCTTATCCTTAACTCTGAAAGTCATTGCATTTCATTTCTTTGGGTTTATTTCTCTAAGATGTTCCCAATGTCAGTTCTGTTTAAGCAAACAAGAAGGAATTTCAAAGCTCACTACCACCTTCAAGATTGCAAAGCATAGTGCGGCCAGAGCATACCAAAGATAGCATGATGTAAAATGGGATAAAGTGCCAGCAAGAGTTCCATCGGCAAAATGATTTGGTAATTTCATGAGAGATGCAGAGGTTTATTTAAAAGGGTCAGAGGTATGAAACAACGGTTCAGGTATAGAACACTCGGGTCATTCAAAGTCATGGGGGTTTGAAAGTCAGTCAGAAAGTCAAGTGGTTCAGGGCCAGTTCGGGGAAGCCAGTCAAAACCAAACAATGCAGTGAAGAGACATGCAGCAAGAGTGCCTTCAACTAACCACCACATTCTAAACTGACAAAATTTTTCTTTGATTGAAACAGGGCCAAGAAATTTCAGTTGTTTCGGAGAAACCTCCGCGAAGAAAGGCAGTCACCAGACAAGTTTGATTTGTGATTTTCAGGACCCTCCTGGAAAATGGGACCTAGTTGAAATGTTCAAAAATAGCATAATTTAGCATAAATGCATCCCAAAGGAATATAAGTCGGCGTAGAAGCTTGCATGCCCGAGATAGGATTTAATTGGAAATTCTCAGGACCCTCCTGAAAAATGGGACCTAGCTTAAAAATCAAAACAATCATTAGTAGTAAAATCTAGCGTAAATGTACCCCAAGGAGTGTAAGATGGTTTCAAGTTCGCATGCTTGAAATGGGATTTAATTTAAAAATTTCAGGACCCTTCTGGATAATGGGATTTAATTTTAAAATTTCAGGACCCTCCTGGATAATGGGATTTAATTTTAAAATTTCAGGACCCTCCTAAATAATGGGACTTAGCTTTAATATTACGATTAGATAACAACATTTAGCGTAAATTCTGATGTAGCTTAGTATAATTAAAGTTGTCATGCTTAAGATAAAATTTGACCTTTGATTTTCAGGACCCTCCTGGATAATGGGATTTAATTTTAAAATTCCAGGACCCTCCTGAATAATGAGACTTAGTTTTAAGATTTCCATTAGATCACAAGATGTATCATAAGCTCTGCCGTAGGGTAATATAATTCAGTCGTAAAAGCATTTTTTTAGGACAAGATTTGATTCTGAGTTTCAGGACCCTCCTGGATAATGGGGTGTAGCTTTAAGACCCTCTTAGATAACAAGATTTAGCGAAAGTCACACCTTTAGAAGATATAACTTAGATTTAAAATTGTCGTTTAGGTAAGAATTGTCAGGACCCCCTGGATAATGAGACCTAGCTTTCAAATTCTTAGTAATATTGGTAGAATGATTCAGTTTAACACTCATCCATGTGCCCAGCTACCAAACTGGGGCAGAAATTTCTCTTTTTTATCTATTTTGTCTATTTTTAAATCAGGAACCCGCCTGGAGAGCAGGAAATACTTTCAAGCGCAACAGTCAGGATCCCACCTGGAGAACAAGGGAGTACAATTTAAGTTTAACCTCCAAATCCTCTGTTTTGTCTATTTTGAAATCAGGACGCCCGCCTGGAAAGCAGGGAATATTCTCAAGTTTAGCAATCAGGAGCCCGCCTGGAGAGCAGAGAATACATTCCAGCGCAGCAGTCAGGAGTCTGCCTGAAGAGCATGGAATACATTTCAAATTGAAGTTAGGACGCCCGCCTGGAAAGCAGGGAATACTTTCAAGTTTAGCAGTCAGGAGCCCGCCTGGAAAGCAGGGAATACTTTCAAGTTTAGCAGTCAGGAGCCCACCTGGATAGCAGGGGAATACATTCATGTTTCGAAGTCAGGAGCCCGCCTGGATAGCATGGGAATATATTCACGTTTTGGAGTCAGGAGCCTCGCCTGGAGAGGATGGGAATACATATCAAGTTTAGCAGTCAGGCATCCACCTGGAGAGCAAGGAAAAACATCTCAGGATACAATTCAACTTTAGCAGTCAGGCGTCCACCTGAAGAAAAGGGAAAACATCTCAGATTACAATTCAAGGCGGCAACAAAGGAATTTCACCGGGAGAATACAAGTCAACAAGGCGACAAGAAACACAAGAGCAAGTTTGAAGATATAGATAGGATTTTTGTAATGCTTAGATCATAGCCTAGTCTAACTTCTTTTTATTTCAACATGGTGTAATAAGGGGGTTCAGTAAGCAGTAGCAGCAACAACAACAACAGTGAAATCACAGCTTCATGGTAGTCCCAGCTACCAAACTTTCCGAACTACACTGACCTGATTCTTTTTTAGCCAAGGATACGTAGGCAACCTCAGAAGAAGGGTGCATCCAAATCTTTCAAAATGCTTCATACGGAGTATTCAAACGGGCAAAAATCGCTCGTATCCGCTCACTTATCTTTGCACGAAAACTCTTCGTATTTCCGGGCAAAGAGGGGCAGCTGTGAGCATGTGATTTTTGCCCTATATGAATTATTCCCATAAAATACAAGAAAAATAATTTCTTTTTTCTCTTTGCAATTTTATAGGATTTTTGTAGAATTTTACTAATTTTGTGCATATTTAATTTCCATTAAAAATCAAAAAACAATATACCAAAACTACCATGCATTGAATTTAGATTTGATTCTTACATTTTTTTTTTGGAATTAATTAGAAATTACTTGTTTTATAAAAAATAAAAATTACAAAAATAGCTCATTTTACATTTTTCTTCCTTTTAATTTTTGGATTATTGATTTCTCTCTTTTAATTTAGGATTGAGTAACTTTTATAATTTTTATAGTTAGACAATTAGCTTAATTTTACAATTTAGATTAATTTAGGAATTTAATTTAAGAATTTCTATTAATAAAAAAGGGGTCTATTCTTAAAAATTCGAAATTGGGCCAAATTGAAATTCTGAAGCCCAATTCTTTCACTCCAAATCACCTTAGCCCAATACCTCTCCTTTCCACTTAAACCCATACACGACCCGCCCCAACCAAACCCGACCCACTCCAACTATAACACACAAAAAAACGAGACCCAGAACCCTAACACCCCATCAGCGCAGTGTTCTTCTTCTCCAAGAAGACACTCGAACCAAGCCCCAAATCCAGTCCAAATTCGGGCGAGTGAATCCCAAATCCTTAACCCACGCGTTCCTCCTTCTCTCCTCATCACCATTTCTAACGGTTTCTGACACCGAAGATTCTCCTTCCTTGCACTCGCTCGATTTTGAGATAAGACATGCGATTAGAAGGTCCTAGAGACGATTCGCTGGATGAGTGTGAGGCGTTGGATTGATTACACTCAATCCGAGCCCCACATTCATCAAGTGGTTCGTTCTAAAAAAGGAACGGGATCCGATTTTGAGAGGGGGAGGCTGGTAAAAAAAATTTGGAGAGAAAAGTTGAAGGGTTTTCTTTAACTTCTGGTTTCTGTTCTCTGATTTTTTTCCTTCGTTTAAGAGTTCTTTCAGAGGTTAAGAGAAGCATACACATTTTTTATTTTTCGGAATCCAGATTTGAGTTCCAAAGAGATAAAAATTGAAGTTCAAGCTAGGTTTTCTATTGTCGTCCTGCTGATTTGCTGCTGAACCTCGCTATGACTCGGAGGCAAAAGGCATATTATTAGAGCTATAATTATTAAAAGAAGGTTGCAACTTCAGGTTTGATTTTTATTTTTCTCCCATGTCACTCTATTTTCTCAGCTGTTCTTGAGCTATGGAATTTCTGAGTTTGTACTCCATTGTTGCTGTCATTTGAGCGTTATCAGTGAGTTCGAATTTAGTTTCTTATCGATTTGTGACTAGCTGAGATTTTTTGGTAAAGTTTGTTGAGTTATGTCGATTTTCTCCGATGTTTTGTAACTGGAAATTTTTGAAATGAAACTAAGCTCAGATTGTTTTTTTTCTTCTGAGGAAACAAAATGGAAGTTTTGTGACCATTCATGAAAATCCAAGGTTTCAAGTATTGAAATATAATCCGTGCTCGTGTTAATAGTGTGCTGTGATTCTGATTCATTGGTCTATGTTCATGGATTGCTCTCATGTCGAAGGAATGTTCGTATATTCGTGAGTCGTATCCTTTTTCCTACTTCTGTTATGACATTAAAACATGAAAGTTTGACCCAATTCTTGTTCCTGCTTAACATTTGAAATCCGGAAGACTGTGATGGAGTTATTGACTTAAGGTTTCATCTAGTCCTTCTATGTTCCTTCCGCTGTACCTTGTTTGAGCCGTAAAGTTCAGGGGTTTAATTAATAGTTCTGTAGACTGCTGTACTGGAAATATGCTATTTAAATCCTAAAATTCAGTCCTGGTAATTCTTCTTGTATTCCTAGGATAACAATAATGTCTGGATTGAATCTCAGTGATCCATGTAGTATCATGTTCTGTTAGATTTTAAAATCTGACATTAATCTGCATTGGTTTATGTCTCAGTGAGTTAGCCCATGTTAGTTTGTCTTGGCTTCTTTATGTTAAATCACACAGGCAGTAGGATCCTCTGTTGCTTACCAGAATGTGTGAATGTGGTACGCTGCTTGATGATCCATTCTTATCAAATCTTGGTTTAAAATAGTGTTAAAACTAAGTTGTTTCACTACTTGTTTGGATGTGCTCTATTCTCATTCTCCTGCTTGGAAGTTATCTACGTTGTTACATCTCTAAGAGCTCTGTTCTTTAGTGCTGCTAAAAGCAGTTAATTCGAGCAGTGAATTAGGCTGAAACATGCAGTGTTTTGAGGGCATTTGCTAGGATTGTTAAGCTGTTAAACCTCTTCTGTTCTGCATTGTGTTGAGCAATTCTGTTCAACATTGTTTTGCTTGCCTTCTTCTTCTTCTTCTTCGAATTGAGCTATTGATGGATTTGAATGATTTGGAGAAGTCTGTTCTTCCTATTTTTTTTCTGTGAGTCTATGAGGGTGGTTCGAGCTTATGCAAATATGTTGCGTTAAGAGGTCTAGAGTAGCAGACTTTAAGCATCGTTGAAACCATTTGATTTGATAAAATTCCCCTGTTATTCATCTGCCTAAATGATAAAACAACGAAGAAGGCCTTCAACCAAAAACAACCCCTTCCCATCATTCTACTTCAACAAAGTTCTTGAGTGCTGATGATTTTGTTAAATGTGTTCGACTTCATTAACTTTGTATCCACTCATACTGTATTGTCAACTATAGATCATTTTTAGCCCCTTTGGACACTTTTTTTGTGAAAATACCATGAAGTAAGGATTGATAAGCCCCTCCCCCTCAATTATACTGAATGCATTGTATTTCAATTGGATTTTTCTTGAATTAGAGGGTTAATCTACTCGTGTAAACGACAATACGATGGATTGGGAATTGTTCACATATGTACTGGATCTCTAGGAGTGGCACTTTGGCATAAATTGCTTCTGGATGAAATTTGCCTTCATTTTTAAGGCATCATTAAGAATTTGTTAGAATCACATGTGTTAATTTGCAATAGTATGTGTCGTTTCCTGGCATTCGAATTCTCTAATTTGCAGTACTTCAATAATGGTTTTTTGGGGGGACATTTGAAGCTTAGAACTAATAGGGCAACATTAGCCTTATGAACATGTTTTTTTTTGTAAGAGTACGTTTCCTAAAATGAATATTTGTAGGAAAATACAATTGTGATTGTGTACACGTTCGCGTGACGTGATTACGATTTCTAAAAACCAAACCAGAGTATGCGTTCACGCAACTTTGGCCAAACTTTTCTTCATAATAATAAAGGGTCACTAATTGTGGACACGTCCGCGTGACATGATTTTTGACGCGCCAAACGGGTACACATACGCGTGACCCGTTTCCAAGATAATTTTCTTAATTTAAAAGCGGTTAAGAGGTGAAAGCACATGGGTTCCAAAATGAGTAAGTAAACAATTTAGTAAGCCAAGTATGATCAAAGCGACCGTGCTAGAACCACGGAACTCGGGAATGCCTAACACCTTCTCCCCAGTTAACAGAATTCCTTAACCGAATTTCTGTGTTCGCAGACCGTAAATAGAGTCAACTTTCCTCGATTTGGGATTTTAAACCGGTGACTTGGGACACCATAAATTATCCCAAGTGACGACTCTGAATTTTAAATAAATAATCCCATTTCGAATAATGTCACTTAAAGTGGAAAAACTCCCTTATATACTCCCTTACGGGGGTGTAAGTGAAAAAAGAAGGTGTGACAGCTTCCCCAATTACCAACTGAATTCTACGATGGTAAAATCCTAGCAAAAATTTGTAATGCAATAGGACACCTACTGAAAATTGACACATGCACCTCAACAACCCTAAGAGGTCGTTATGCAAGGATTTGTGTCGAAATCCCTTTGGAAATTCCAGTTCAATCCTTCCTATTTGTTGGAGACCCCAAACAAGATATACTCTATGAAGGGGAGGATTTTCTTTGCAAAAATTGTGGCCGTTTTGGTCACACACTAAGACATTGCACCTATATCAAAATGCAAAGCTTGGATCCTCACCATGCAGGACAAGAACATCAACAAGTAGCTACACAAGATACTTGTGACTCTAAATGAAAAATTGTCTCCTTCAACAAGAAGAAGAATCAAGGCAAAAAATCTCCAAACCAAATGCCCACCATCCATGCAAAAGGCAATCAAGGTCCAGGTATTCCGGTTAATTTATTCAATGCAAAAACAGGTAAGTTTTTGTTTACTCAAACACTCCAATATAAAACAAAAAATAATCCTTCTAATTATCAAATTCCTCCTATCATTACCCATCCAGAATCGACTATTGATCAAACTACCTCTCACATGAAAAACCACCTTTTAGAAGAGAGACAAATGGTTTTGACACTAACCACTATGGATAATGTCAATTTTATTAGTAAAAATAGTTTTAATCAATTAAAAAATGAATTGGATCTTGACACACAAGATACTTGCATGCAAGACTCCACCGTGGCACCTTATATTGCCAACTCCTTAGTGAAAACCAATGCCATGCAAAATGACTCTAGTATGGACGAATCTACCCCTACCACTAATCCTACCCCCTACTGCCCCAATCCCCCTCCTTAAACTGAAATCTCTCCAAAATCTTTCATTATCTAAAGAATCTACCCAAAATCCCTCCTTAAGATATGACAAGATCTCCCCCTCCATGCATGTTGGCCAAATGGCAAAGACCATAGAAGAAAGTAGCCAAATGGACATTCCCATTGGTAATCCAAACAAAACCTTTAAGTGTTCTATAAAACATGACCTAGGGCAATCAAAAGCCATAGACAAAACCGAAGCAATCATCACCTCCCCACCCAATCGACTAACCTCTCCTCCTACCCAAAATCCCACGCCAACTTCCAGTGCAATAAATTCAACTTGTTTTAACCAAAATGCCAAGAGTTCCTTCAACCCTAAGGAGAAGAACTCAAAAATCCAAATCCTGAGACAACGACACCCTCTCCAAATGGAAAACATTCCCCCCCTCCATCCCCATGAACAACCCCAAATTATTTACGCTCAACCTCCCCAAGCAAAAGATTATCAACCCACGAGTTGGATGGAGTTAGGGCTCATGGGCCATGCCCTCTCGTTCACAGTGCCAATCAACGGCCAAGAAGCTATTGTGATCTTTCACAATATTCAATATCTAGCTCAACTTATCATGGGGGGAATGAGATTGGCAATGAACAATTATCTCAACCAAGTATGGCTCAACAATGTCATTCATCCCATGGCTCCATCATTGAACCCTCAAATGGACCAAACAATGAGAGAACAATGGAATATGCCTCCTCAATTCAACCCCATGCACCCTCTAAATGCACCACTGGACCTCCCATTCTTTCCAATGGAGATGTACACCCACCTAAACCCCATCTTTCTCCCTTGGGATGTCAATCTCGGGAACCAAGGGATGGTACCCCCCACCACCACCAGTACCCCCACTGCAACAACAAGAAGACCCCATACCAGGGCCAGTGGAGGCAGAGATGGAGGAGGACGATGTCCCCCTAAATCTTCACTTAGGGCCAACCCTAGAACTCTCAAACCTAGATGGAATAAAAATCTTTCTCTTCGCGGAGAGGCACAAGAAAAAGGTATGTTCTCAGCTGCCCATTAGCCCTATACAAATGCTCGATGTATATTCACACTCCACACAACCCAACTATAGGAAACAAAGCAATGATCCTAGTTCCATCAATGAGGAGGAACCCCGTCCAAGTGGGGAGGGGGGGATAAGGGAGAATGGGGAGATGAATAACACGGACTCTAACTTAGCCATGAATCAATCCAATAATTTCATAATATGGAATATACGGGGAGGAAACAATGACAACTTTAGGAGGAACTTTAGGGAGATACTAGATACTCATAGGCCGAGCTTGGTTACTTTGTTGGAAACAAGGATGAACAACCATGCTGCCTTGCTCAATTAATTTGGTTTCACTGAGATGATAGAAGTTCCTTCGGAGGAGCAGTTAGGTGGTATAGTTATAATGTGGAGGGATAATATAATCAACGTCCAAAATGCTGTTAGAAGAGGTCAAGAGATCCATGCAACCATAGAGGTACATCCTTTACGTAAACCTTGGCTCTTTACTTCGATTTATGCTAGTACCAATATTCATTATAGAAATATGATGTGGGATAACCTCGAAAATATTAGTAATACTTATAAAGGACCTTGGCTAGTAGGTGGTGATTTTAATGATATTTTAACCGCTAGTAAAAAATTTGGAGGCAAACCAATCAAAGATAGTAGAGCTAAATATATTTGGTCTAAAATTAATAATTGTAATCTAGTTGATCTAGGATTCAAGGGAAGCAAATACACCTGGACCAATAATAGACATAATAATAAGAGTCTTATTTTAGAAAGACTTGATAAGGTTTTTGGAAATGAAGAATGGATTGAACTTTTTCCTAAAAGGTTTATTATCCATCTACAGAGAACCCACTCCGATCACAATCCTATCCTAGTTGAATTAATTCCTAGAAATAGAACTCCTCATAAGGTCCCTTTTAGGCTAGAAACCTTTTGGTGTAAACATCCAAAGTTTCAATCTGTTGTTATAAACTCCTGGAATAATAGTGACTACTTTAAGGCTAGCTCTAACTTTATAGATAATGTTAAACCTTGGAAGGACAACACTTTTGGAAATATCATGGGAAGGAAAAGAAAACTCTTAGCTAGACTCCAAGGCATCCAATCTTCTAACAGCTATGCTACCAGCTCTTTCCTAAAAAAATTAGAATTAGATCTTCAACATGAGTTCAATGATATTCTAAAGATAGAAGAAGACTACTGGAAACTTAGATCCAGGATAATGTGGCTTAATGATGGTGACACAAATACTAAATTCTTCCACATCTCTGCCACCAATAGAAAAAGAAGAAACAAAATTACTTTCTTCAAAGATAATGCTGGTAACTGGATAAATGATCATAGTCTTATTCTATCCCATGTCCAAAACTACTTTACCTTTGCATTTACCTCCTCTCATACTCACTCTTCCTGGACTAACCCCCTAAATACTCAATCCAGATGTAAAAAAATTAACCTAGATCATCTAGATACCCCCCCTCCTGGATAATGAGATTAAAAGTGCAGTCTTCTCTTTCATACCATTCAATCTTCCGGACCAGATGGTCTGCACCCTTTCTTCTTCCAAAAATATTGGTTCCATATAGGGGATTCTGTCAAGAAGCTCTACTATAACATCTTTAAAAACCAAAAAATCCCTCCAGAAATTAACAAAACTTTTCTATGCCTCATTCCTAAATTCCATGATGCTAATAATATCAAAAACTTCAGACCTATTGGCTTATGCAACACTATCTATAAAATAATTACCAAGATTCTGGCCAATCGTATCAAACCTTTCCTTGATCAACTTATCAGTCCATATCAGGCTAGCTTTATGAAAAACAGAAGAGCCTCTGACAATGCTATCATCATCCAGGAAATGATTTCTAAGTTTAATAAACTGAAAGGTAAGCAAGGCCATATGATTCTGAAAATTGACTTGGAAAAGGGTTTTGATCGTCTTGAATGATCTTTCATTCGTCACACCCTAAATTTCTTTAATTTCCCTCCAAAATTCTCTAAACTACTGCTAAATTGCATCTCTACCAATAAAATAGCAATCTTAGTCAATGGAACTATTATAAACTATTTTCAACCATGTAGAGGTATTAGACAAGGCGACCCCATCTCCCCTACATCTTTATCCTCTGCCCAGAAATGCTTACCAGATATATAGAATACCAAGTGGACATCAAAAATTGGGACCCCATTTCCCTAGGTTATAAATGTCCAAAAATCTCCCACTTATTATTTGCTGACGACCTTTCTCTGATGGCTAGAGCTAATGCTAAATCTTGTCAGGCCATAAAAAATGGGCTTGACCAATTTTGCTCTCTATCTGGTCAAAGCATCAACATTACTAAATCGAAGATTCTGTTTTCAAAAAATTGTAACCACTCAATCATCACTAGCATTACCACTTCTCTAGGTATTAAGAAGAGTAACAACTTTGGTACATACCTTGGTTTCCCTATCCTCCACCACATCCCAAGACCTAGGGATTACCAATTCCTCATAGACAAGATGAGAACCAAACTTGCATCCTGGAAAATGAGGTTCTTTAGTTTGGCAGGAAGAACAACCCTTGCGTCATCATGCCTCAATTCCATCCAAAACCATTACATGCAATACACCCTACTCCCTAGAAAACCCCTTAAAGAGATTGATAAAGTCCAAAAGGACTTCATTTGGGGTAGTACGGTAGAAAAAAGGAAACTTCACTTGGTAAACTGGACCACTATATGCCAACCCAAAAAATATGGTGGATTGGGGATCCATAATGCTCTCAATAAAAACCTTTGTACTCTGGCTAGCTTAAGCTGGAGACTCCTTACAAATGCTCTAATTCCTTGGGCAAAGTTTATCATATCGTATTATTGCAATAGCTCCTCTACGAATAGATCCTCCTTCCTTTGGAAAAGCATTTGCAGAGGATGGGACATCTGCTCCAAAGGCATCACATTCCCCTCACATCCATTCCAATCTTAATCTATGGGAGGCCAATTGGATACCAAATATTGGTAACCTAAGGAACCTAGTTACAGGCCCTCCTTCGGCCAAAGATTCCTCCACCAAAATTAGAGATGTCTTTGATGGTACCAATTGGAACCTAAATTGTTTAACCTTCTCCCCCTCTCATGATTTGTTAACTACCGTCTCCAAAACAAAAATCCACCAAAAAGGCCTTCCCATTGACTTACCTATTTGGTCCCTCACCACTAAAGGAGTCTTTACCACCACTTCTTCTTATACACTGCTAGAATCTCCGAAGAACTCTAACTCTAACTTTGAATGGATATGGCATTTGGAGTGCCCTAATAAAATCAGATTTTTCCTATGGCAATGCCTTCACAGTCGAATCTCTTGCAGGAAGTACCTTTCACAGATTGGACTAAACATTGATTCTAATTGTCCCATCTGCAAAAACCCTATTGAAGAGTCAATTGAACATATATTCCTTGACTGTAGAGCTGTCAGTAATCTCTGGAGCAACTTGCAAGGGACCTACCCTATCAACAAAAGTGGGAAGCACTGGCTTCTCCAAATAAGGGACTTCAATATTCCTATAAACCATAACTTTATAAACTGGAATAACTTCTTTCCCTTCATCATCTGGCATATCTGGATTAATAGAAATAGTAATAACATCAACAACACTGCCAACCAAATAAGAGGTTCCCAAATCATGCAAAAAGCAGTGGAGTTTAAACTTTTCACGGAAAAATCCTCTATTAATCCTCCCAAATCCCTTATAAAAATCAACTGGTTCAAACCTCCTTGGGGGTGGTACAAACTGAATGTGGATGCCAGTTTTCATAGCTATAACAAAAATTGTGGTTTAGGCGGTGTTCTTAGAAATGCAATAGGTAGCTGGGTGGTTGGTTTTGCAAAACTAGCACATGCAAATGGCTCTCTAGCAGCTGAATTAAAAGCACTACGAGAAGGGCTAAGAACAACAAAGGAATGGAATCTCTTCCCACTTGAGATTGAGATAGACTGCTCAGAGGCTATCCAGACAATACAAAATGGTAATAAATTATTTAATAAAACTGTTAATGATTGTAGGTCCTTAATGCACCAGCAGAGGGTTACTCTCCAGCACACTTTCAAGCAGGGGAATAGGATTGCCCACCAGCTAGCAAAAGGGGTCCTAGAAAGGGATAGCCAAGCTCAGGGATTGGCAGGAAGAAGTAAAGCAGTGAAGTCCGCTAAAAAAGTTCTTGTCGTACCACCTTTTGATGTAACGGATTTTGTTGAAAGTGACAAACTTGAATCTACTTGTCACGAAAAACTTCTATGTGACAAAGCTTGTAATAGGCTAGCAAGCTTAGGAAACAAATGCATCCTCCGAGATGCAAGTCATGTCGACCATGTACTAGATGTTCCTTAGTTATTAATATATCTATTTCCTATTTGCTCAAAAAAAAATTGATCTAAGGGAAATCTATACAAAATGCCCGTTTAGGCCAAACTAATTACCCACTCGAAACTTATTAGGGAATACATTTATGTGGTCCAAAATATTACCATGACTTTTCCCTGACTTTTCCTTTTACCCATAAATTACTTTCAATTATTTTGTGTTTTCACTCTCCTATTTTTTCCTATTTACCGTGACATACTTGAAGAATTAACCCAAAAGGTTGTCCATCTAATATCTTAAATCAAATATAGCTAGCGAATATATATATATATATATATATATATATATATATATATATATATATATATATAAAATTCATGTATAATTTATGTATAATTATATATAATTAATGTTATATCAGTAAAGGCGGAGCTAGGATTTGAAGCTTATGGGTTCGGGATTCCAATTATTTTTAAGTTATCGGGTTCTAAATTAATAATCTATACATGTTTAATGAATTTCATAAAATAAATACAAGGTTTGAATCGAAGCTACTGGGTTCGGCCGAACCCCTAACTCGCTCTCTAGCTCTGCCCGTGTCTATGTGAATCAGCTAGAAAAAATAAATATTGAATCTGGCCGACTAATTACTTTCTACCTTTTTGTGTTTTCTCTCTCATGTATTTTCCTACATTGCACGTTATTCATCTCTTCATCATATGTGCTTTTGTTTGAAGGCTTCAAGAGCTTCTTTGTATTTTTTTTTCTGCATTCATAGATCAACATCCCCCGATCCAAAACGTCTCATTAATGAATTACGTGAATAGGATTACTTTGCAACCACATATTGAGATTAACTAACTTTGAGGACTATTATTACTAGGACTTATTATATGATACACAATCTAGTGACCAAAAAAAGATTTATAAAAGAAAAAAAATAACGAAATGATATATTGCAATTATATGCATTATTTCAACTGAAACTTGAATAAGACACATTTACTAAATAGTATACTACTACGGTATCAAAGTATTCCATAAGAGTGTAGTATACATATATCCAAACGGTATAATGTGCAATTTTTCAGCTGGAATTTAAATAAAAATATAGTTAACCGATAATATACTGCTATTGTATCATAATATATTGTAAGAGTACACAATAATAGAGTATATAGCTATACTGCAATAGTATACTATAATAGTATACATATATACTGAAATAGTATATCGGTTTGATCGCGTAATTATTTTGTATGGGTAGAACAAGGGTAATTATTTTGGTTTTTAAGTACGGGGCTTATTGTGAATGGGCTTTGGGAGAATTCTTCGGGAGAAATTCAAAAATAGCCAGATTTACAAGTGGTCATTCAATTAGCCACAGTTTTAAAAGTAATCGAAATTTAGCCATTTTTCATGTAAATATAAATCTGAACGAAAACAATATTCAAAATCCGGAAAAATGCTCCAGTATAATATACTGGAGTTCCAGTATAATAAACCGGTCCAGCATAATATACTGGAGATTGGAGCACCGGTGCTCCATTCTCTAGTATATTATGCTGGACCGGTCCGCGTTTTGGAGTTCCAGCATAATATGCTGGAAGTTCATACACAGGTGCACCGATCTCCAGTATATTATGCTGGAACTATTCGTATTGCAACAAAATAGTGGCTATTTTTTAATGACTTTGTAAACGCTGACTATTTTTGAATGACCAGTCCGAAAACTGGTTAACCCGTGCTATTTTTACGAATTCTTCAAGAGAAAATCTCACTTTATACCCATTAATTTCAAACTATTTATCCTTTAATTACCAGGCCCAAACTATTTACTAATCCTACCCATGATCCCCAAACTATTTACCCGCCTTTATTATGTTCCTCTTCTTCCTCATTTTACCTTCCTCCAATTCTCCATCTCTTTTATATTTCTTCTTATTTATTGTTACTGTAGTCGCCACTAGCTAGTCACATCAGCAACACGTAATATTCGTTCTTATTCAACCTTAATTTAGTTTTAGTTTCAATAGAATCTTAACAATTTGGATATTGTTTTCTCTCGCTCGATTTTCTAATGGAGTACACATTAATTGTTGAAGTGGTGCTATTATTTTAAAGATTTATTGTTTGATTCAATGTGGTGCTATAAAATATTTCTTATAGTATCTTCGAGTAAGCTTCCCAGATCTAAATTTTTATGTGTATTTGAATATTCACCATTGTTGGGCTTGAAGCTCAATTTTATTTTTGAAGATTTCTTGTTTGATTCAAAGTGGGTGCTGTTAAATATTGCTTATAGTACCTTCTGGAAGTTCATACTGAAATTTGATAGCATTTGGAGCTGATTTGAGGTGATTGAGATCGAAATTTTCATTTGAAAATCGAAGAAGAACACAACTACAGTATACCGCTACGGTATACAATATGTTGTATGAGTATATAGCTATACTGCAACAATATACTATTATAGTTTACAATACACTGCAATGTTATATTGTAATAATCGAAGAAGAACACAGTTACCTAACAATATACTGCTACAGTATATTGTATACTATAGGAGTATATAGTTATACTGCAACAGTATACTATTATAGTATACAATATAATTGTTATAGTATACTGTAATAATATGAAATATACTGTAACAATATGCTGTAATAGTATACAAAATACTATAATAGTATACTTATTACCCGTAAATTCACTTGTCTTTTCCCTTTTAATTTGCTTTAAGCTTTTACCCAGCGTGAGGGGCAAATTGAAAATACAAAAAAATAATAATATTATAGTATGCTATATAATGTAACGGTATACTCTTGCAATTAGATCCTTTTAGAATTTTTTGAAATTTTTATTGACAACTGATATTATTTCAGTTTAATAATTGAATTAAATTTTTTTTAACCTTTTGCGTACAATTCTGTACCCTGTTGGTATAGCTATATATTATACTGGTATCATATGTTAGTTAATATTTTTTTAGTTGTATTAGCTATATTTAATTGGTACACAATTTGATTTTTCTTTAATAATAATATAAAAAAAGAATAATAAAAAATAGTGAAAATAGTAAATAAAATTAGATTATGAATAAAAAAGAATATAAAAAGAAAGAAGTTAAATGAAATTAGAAAAGGAAAAAAGAAAAAAATAAGAAGAAAACGAGAAAAAAGAAAAGGAGAAAAGAAAAAAAGAAGCATAAAAATAAAAAAGAATTGGAGAATAAAGAAAATATTCCCCACAAAATCTATTATGGGTAGTAAATATAATTAGTTTATGGGTAGAAAAATAAAAAAATAGACATGGGTAAATAGTTTTGTTTTTGTGGGTAACTGTGTCAAAACCTCATTCTTTTTATAATCCCAGGCCCAAGGATTCCGACGTGTTCAACTTACCCAATCAAATATGGACAGCTAAGCAAAGATACGTGGTTTATGACCCATTTGTCCAATTAATGGAAGGAGTGTGACGCGTTTTTCATGGGCTCCTGCCTTCTTCCCCGGCTATAAATAAAATCTTTCAAAAGCAGTTAGAAATTCAATGAATAAAAAGTCAAAATAAATTGGGGCAGAGAAAAGGTGGAAGAAGAAACCCTTAGCTGAATTTTTCGTGTTCTCATCTATCAGCGGCCACCGGATTTTGCTTCAACTATGGTAATACGCAAACTTAAATCTGTTTTTAAATTTTGTTTTTATGAATTTTTGAGTCAATGTCGTTGCTCCAAGCTTATTATTTGGATTACTAATTGTTGTGATCCGTCATCCCGTGATCTGTCTGATCATTGATTTCACTTTAATTCAATAAACTCGAAACTTTTTTTGTCTTTTCTTTTCTTGTTTTAGATCTTGAAATGTGAAGTTACGATGGATTAATTGCTGTTTTTTTTTTCCTTTTTGTACCTGCCTGGATATTCCCAGGGTGGATTCCTATGTGTAAAAATTAACTAAAATTGAAACAAATAGTAGATATGAACGCATAATTTTATAAATATAATGGGTTCAATGCTATAAACTTTAATGTTGAACCCATATAATTTAAATCCTAGTCTCTTGATTATTTTTATTTATTATTTCTGGTTTCTTAGTTTAATTAAGATTTGAAATTCAAGGCGGCCACATTATTGATCTGATGATTGATTTCGTCTCAGTTCAATAACTTCTTATATTTTCGTCTTTTCCTTTCATGATTAATTTTTTTTTTCTGGGTTTTGGTAACAATGGCATTGCTTGTGGCTCATATTTGTTTAATTGTTGTGATCCATTGCCAGATGATTGATATTCAATTCATCTTTTGAGTATTTTGTTGATCTGTTAGCCAGAACAATTTTTTTGTAAATAGATCTCTCTCTTTTGTTGTTGAAAGTAAGTAGTACATAATTTACCTTGAAAGTAATGGGTGGAGTTATCTTAAGTAAGTTATATGAAATCAATTGTTTTTTTTTTGGGACAGAATCCAATGATTAATCGAAAGGGAAAAGATAGGTGTCTTTTGAGCGTAGATCTTTTCTTGTTATCTATGCAATTGGTAAACTTGGGTATCTTACCTACTTAATGCGCAAAAGACCTTTAGTGCTTGGACTTTCCAATTTTATTTAGCTTTTTGGCGTAGAATTGTTCAAGCCGTGGAAACAGCCTCTTGCAGAAATGCAGGGTAAGGCTACGTACAATAGACCCTTGTGGTCCGCCCTTCTCCGGACCCTGCGCATAGCGGGATCTTAGTGCACCGGGCTGCCCTTTTTTTTTGTCGTAGAATTGATAGTATGTTTGCTTTGGATTCTTTTGAAAGTGCTTCTCCCAATTGGCAATCCTATGTATTCCTTGCATTGCTTTCATGCTCTACTTTTCCAGGAGCCTAGGAGCTTGGTTTTTGGTAATTCCATGACTTGGTATAGATGCTCTAATGATGGTTTAGGCTGTTTAGTGTTTCCGTTGTTTAAATAGTTGAATCCGCATTAGGCTCATATAAATTATATATATATATATATATATATATATATATATATATAGTGTGTGTGTGTGTGTTTGGTGTGGAGAAAAATCTTTTTCAAAACATTTTTATCAAAACATTTCCAATTCTTCCATCAAATGATAAAGAGGGAGCAGTTCTCCAATCTTCAACTGTGTCAGCTTGACCCTTGAATCCAGTATGGCAACCTCTATCTATTGGAGAAGGTTGCGAATTGTTAAGTTATTATTTTTTTGTTCTCATATTCTTTGCTCTAAGTTTCATCTCAAAATTGACACTGTGAATAACGTAAGAAAAGGATGGTATTTTGATCAGATAACCTTTAAAATGGACAGCATTGATTTAGGCTCAAAGGGAGGTAATAGATATTTCACGACAAAAGAGAGGCGGCTTACCTCTGCTAAACCCCTAAACCAGAGGGGAGGTGTAAGTTATTGGATATTTGTAATATGAATGTTGAATACTAGAGCTCCTTGCTAGAGTGCTTGATGCTTATCCTGTCCGACGAGAGACTTGGTTGCTTGTTGAAAGCTGGCTATGCTTTCTTTTCAAAAAGATATACTAGTAGTTTGAACAAGATTTTGTTCTGAATCATTCCTCTGTTTTGCTGCATATGATCAGACGACATCGAGGCGTCTTGCTGACAGGAAGATTGAGAGGTTTGAGAAAAACATTACCAAGCGAGGAGCTGTTCCTGAAACTACCGCAAAAAAGGGAAACCAGTATCCTGTTGGCCCTATATTGCTTGGTTTCTTTGTCTTTGTTGTCATTGGCTCATGTAAGATCTTCCTATCTTCATGTGACTTAGGTTACTACATGCATATTTCTTTTGTTTTCGTTTGTTCTCTTTTTGGTTGAATTAATCGTTTTTCTCCCATTGCAGCTCTGTTCCAGATAATAAGGACCGCAACCAGCGGGGGCATGGCTTAAGCATGGAAGTTAAAAGTGGTGGTGTTATAGGCTTTGCCTGCTTGTTGTAGTAGTGTTTTTCTCAAAGTTTAGCCCAATGTAGAAATTGAAGAGAAACTTCAATAGAACTGTTTTTAACTTGTGAGATACTCGGAGAAGTATAAATTTTCTCCTGTCTCGTGTGTTGATATATTTGTGTCCATTGCGTTCTTGCAGAGGTTTAAATATCCTTTCACTTCTAGTATAAACCATTATTATAAAATCCTTTATGCTGGGAAACATATATTACCAAATGGAAGAATTTTCCTAATATTATTGAATAGCAGGTATAGCCGTGTTAGTTCAGAGAACACTTGTATATATGTAATGGGTAACAGTAATGCACAATTCAGAGAGCACTTGTGCATGTGATGCCAGTAAACATCTACAAGACCTCACACACTAACTATCCTTGCTTTACAAAATCTTTTGGAACAATCACAAACAAGTGCAATACTTGTAATTCCTCGTTTTGGAACTCACAGGCACAGTAGGCAAATCACCACAAGTAAATTTAACCAAAATTAAGTTAAAACGCCATTCTATCTGAAAGTCCCAACACGTAAAATGCCATGATCCACAATAGAAAAGGTAGAAACAAATTTTCCGATACATAAGACACAACAAATTCTCAAATTCTGAGAGGTTGTACGTTTTAATGTAATAATAAGTAGTCGTAGATTAGTCCTCTGGAATGAAAAGCTTAACAACTAGATGTTTATACAAGAGAGTGGTAATAAATTCAGCAAAGAGAACACTAGGCTGCAGATTATGATGGGAAAAGCTAAAACCACATGATATAATAAATCGCACTCTGCTGTGACTAGAAATTTACTGGGCATCCCAAGTTAAGCCAAAGCTGTAAGACGGGGGTGAAAAGCAGTCCCGCACGCGATCCATTGCCTCTTTCTCCCACGGGGCAACACGCAACCGGGGACCTTCATCCATTCTCCGGTTGAGAAATCATACGTTACTAGCCGGTTCATTTGTCTTGATCTTAAAGATAGCATGAGCAAACCTTTGTTACCCAAGCAAGTCATCCGAACGTGCTTTCCATAAAACTCCAAGCACCATATATTTGGCATTCTGTCAACCTCCTTCCACAAAAGAGTCATCTTTTGCAGTTCCCATATGCACACGCAAGTGGCTGCATTCTTTGTCAGCAGCCCGACAAGCATTATGCGGCCCCCACATTCTGCTAGTGTATGATCACTCAGATGTAGGGGTGCAGGGATAATGAACTGCTTCCAGATCCCAGTAACCATGTCATAGGACACGATTCCATCAGGCTCTGAGCGCATAAAGTAAAATTTATTACCGATGGTGACTGTCTGCGACTTGAAGTTGAGTGCCATAGGAAGCTTAACATTTGAGGACATAGATCCTGGACGAGTCCAAGAGTTCTTTCTGGAGTCGTAAACTTCAAATTCACCATCACAACCAACCCAAAGGATACTGTAAGCTGATTTCCCACTCAATGTCATCCCTACTGCCACACGAGACCACACCTTAACAGATCTGGCTGGTAACTCTTTAAAGGACCTAGTAAGAGGGTTGCATACGTAGAAGCTCCTATGTCCAATATCAAGGAAACAGACAAGACCTCCTGCAGAAGCAACTGGCAAGACTATCAACTTGGTCGGCAGTGCAGGTATAGTAGGATGGTGCCATTTCTTCAACATAGGGTCGTACATGGCTCCAGTATTCACGTTTTCATGAGTAATGGTGTAGAACCACGGTTGTGGTTGAGGAACTTGGGTGCACTGTTCAGAAAAACTTTGGGACATCAGCATTGAGTTCCATTTGCGGCAGACAGATCTGAAGCGGAAAAAAGTGGCAATTGGTAGTCTTGCAATAACAGCTTCAAATAAGTCTTCAGGAAATTCTTTCCATATTTGCGGATCCAAATTCTCTATGGAGCATGAAGTTCCAGTCACTTTTCCTCGATTCCTCTCCTTCCGAGCTTTCTTTTTTGGTGGAGGCTTGCCAGGTTCCAACATCTTGAGATTTTCAGATTTTCCAGCAGTCATAATGATATTGTAGCAACTGTCTTCAGCAGAACTGTCATCAAGATTCAGAACATAACACCTGCACAGATACAAACCTGGTTCATTCACATATTTTCTTCCAAGGTAAAAAGTTTCAAATTATGCAGTGAATCAATGAAATCATATAAATATGAGAAACTGAAAAAGGACTGAACGCCACCGCAAGTTGACCCTTAATAGTCGAATCCAAAATTGGGTATAACCATGGATTTAGATACAAGTTTTATTGTTTACTCATGGAGTATTCAAGAAAAAAGTTTGAATTGGGAGCTCGATCCTCCAGGTGAACTGACCTACCCAAACCTAACAAGTAAAAAAATATAGTATTCTAAGAAGCTTCAGAGAACCATATCAAAGGAACTCAGCAAAATGACCCCGTAACGGATACCATAGCACTGCATCAGCTCTATCTAAAAGGCTAAGGCATTTGAGAAGATTCCAGATTAGGTAAATATAGGTTCTGCACCTCAACCTTGGCAAAGCTAGCGAGAAAGTTTGATTTTACAAACATGCTTAACTTACAAAGTTCTATTTTTACTAGCTCATTTAATTCATATGATTACCATCATGTCTAAGAGAACATTAAACATGGAGGTTTTTTTTCATGTTCCATAATTTTCCAAAACATTCTGATTTGTTTTTCACATGTTTCACTTTTATGGTCAAGTTTGACCAAATGCACAAATTAATGCATTTTAGCCAGAACTGTGTAACCAGTATCGTCAACCTAAGTCGTTACAGAGTGGAAGCGCCAATAAACCTTTTATTCTGAAAGTAAGAATTAGCATACCTAATAACTTGGAAATATCCAGAAATAGCATTCCCTAATTATTCTTCTACATATCTCTAGAACATAGCTGCTAGGCTTAACATGTGAATAACAACAACAACAACAATAACAACAAACCCAGTGTAATCCCACAGGTGGGGTCTAGGGAGGGTAACGTGTACGCAGACCTTATGCCTACCTTGTTAATACAGAAAGCTGTTTCCGATAGACAGTCTTAACATGTGAATATTCTACTTAATTCACTCACCAATACACAAAGTAGCTAGCAAATATGTTATATGTAAACACTGTGACTTTCAAATGATTCCGGTTATTCTAGCCCACACCAGATGATGTTACTTAAAGGGGAAGAAAACGTGTTCAAATGCACATAATTCAGTCACAAAGATGTTAGAAACATGTAATCAAGTATGTGGCCCAGTGGTCAATGAAAAGGGTGATAACCATGGGGCACCACGATTCAAATACTAGCAAAGACAAAATATGCTAGGTGATTCTTCAAGTCTTCCTAAGCTTCGGTGGGTAGAGTTACTTATACCTGTTCGGGTGGAAAAGACAAAAGACCAGGTACCCGATGGAATAGCGAGGTACGCGTAAGCTGACCTGGACACCACCATTATCAAGAAAAGAAAAAAGAAATGCTAGAAACCATAACCATAGCATTGAGGCCATGCAAGCAGGCAACCATCTCTGGCTAACAAGAGAAGCATCATCCTGATGTAAGCTCCACTACTTTTGCTTTCTAAAAGATTCTATCTTCCAATTGAAAATGAGTTTCAACTTCGATTCAACTAATACTCACTATTGTTTTGAGGAAACTTTGGCCTTCATCTGCTTATGTTTAAATAAAAATAATGACAAAGAAGACGAAAGCTTTGATTTCCATGTATTCCATAAGACTGTACTTTGCAATGAGAATGCAACATGCTCAAATTGTAGAACCATAAAAGACTTCAAAATGGATGAAAATTATGCTGTATAAAGCATCTTTTGATAATTCCATTACATGAGGGTACTTTGTTAGAAGTAGGTTGGCATTGTGTTTCACAAACGAAAGGAAAGTTTTAGACTACCAAACAGGTTTTAAATCATTATAATTTAAAAATAGCACTCAATCCCAACAGAGAAACTAGTATCTCGTTTACTATTCTTTGAAGGTGTTAAAAAATTCTGTTCTCCAAAAGACAAAGACTCTACTAGAGTATATCAAAATTTTATTTTGTTGGCTAAATTGCAAAGGCTCTTACTTAGAAAGATAAACTTTAAACTCAGAAAAGAAGTTCGCGAACTTATAATGCTGCAAAACAAAGAGCTCGGGGTTTGTGCATTTCAGAAATACTACAAGACAGTATATATGCTCTTTCCCTAGTGGGGGATGGCAAAACAATCCCTAAAGGACAGTTGAACCAAGTTCCTAGCCTAGTGAGTATTGTTTCCATATGTTTGCATTTCAGATACCGACTACCTTTAATTTGTCTAAAAGACCATTGGCTTCACCCAGTGGCTGCCAACAACCAGCTGTCTCGATAGTACAAGCTAAGGCTGGCTGGCTAGATTTCTTTAAATCCCTCTTGAAAATTCAAACATTCATTCTGAAAGAATGTCATTGAGTATTTACCCAATACCATACAGTGCACAATACCACAAATGAAACAACATATGAATCACTAGACAATTAGGACAACTACTGTACCATTGCTGACTAGGAACAAACTACTTTTGAAGTGATCATTCTACAACCAAGAGAACATGAGCTCGATTTATGTATAACGGCTCTAGCATTGGGATTGTGAGCTTATCATAGTTGCAGGTGATCAGAATATATTAGCCCTTAAAATTTTAACAATAACTAAGACAAGAGTTACCCAGTAACTGTATTGGCAGGAGTTAACAAGTAACCGGTGGAATAGCAAAGGTGTGCGCAAGCTGAACCAGGCACCACCATTGTGAATAAAACAGAATTTTAAAAAGACCTGTGACATATTTTTATTCACTAAAGAAAAGCAAGACCAAGCTGTAAGACCTAAAGTTTACTAATTTGACAGTTAGGTAGCGCTAAGGAACACTAATAAGAGCAATTTGAGTATGTCAAGAACTACCAAACATGAAAACACCACACTAAAAAAACAATGCAATTTCCCCAATTTGATCACCGCAGCAAAGGCAACAAAAAAAAAACCAAGCCCTCAGAAATATCATAAAGTTGACACCTTTAAAACCAAAAGCACAAAGAAAGCAAGGAATAAGAACATTTCACAAAGTGGGAATTCAATATCAAACAGCATTTAATCATACAGATCGACCAAAGTACACATAAAAATTAAAGATTAACAGAAAACCCATGAGGGGAAATAAGGAAAGAAAGAGAAAAATCAAACCTTGGGAGGTGTAAAAGCGGTGGCGATTGAAGAGGAAAAGAGAAGTTAGAAGAAGAAGAAGAGGAGGAGGAAGAAGAAGGAGAGTGTGTATTTTGTTGTTGTAAGAGTTGTTTAACTTGTCCAATGAGTTGCCTCAGCATGGCCAGCACTTCCATGCCCTTTCAGGGGTCTCAGGCCCTATACCATATTCACACCCACCACCTCTCTCTCTCTCTCTTCTGTATCTATATCTATTCATCCATCTGAAAATGTAATGAAATGAAAAATCTCTCTTATTTTGAGTTTTCTTTGTTGTTCGTGTGCGATACTTATTACCCACTCCTTTATTAACACGTCAGCTAGGGCCCCTTTGATCATGAGTAGTATTGACCGTGTACGCAACTTTTCCACCTTTCTAATCAATTCTCATACCATCTTTATTTATTCCTTCCCCCTTTTCCCATTCTAACCTTCTTCTTTTTCATTTCCATTTTTCTCTACAACAAAAATCTTATTACTCTCCATGTTTCAATTTATGTGAATTATTTGGATAGAATTCAAAGTTTAAATTAAATTATTTTCAAATTTAGAAACAATTATTCTTTTTTAAACGGATCAAAAAGGAAATAGGTTCATATAAACTGGAACAAAAGGAATACCCACTAAATTAATCAAGAGATAATTATACCTCTATCTCAAAATTATGATTATTCATCCTATTTTATTCAAATTCATTTAGTATAATTTATAGTTGTAACAACTAAATTTTGCTCCTGAAAAATAATAATCAAGACAAGAAATATAGCGACAAATATTATATTCAATTTCAAGTGATGAGGTTACAATCTCTAAAATATCTCTAAATCTAAAGAGATATAGTCCTTTGATTCTTCTCCTCACGGATGATGGTTCAAGAGCTTGAAAGCTTGATCTTGAACTTGACGGATTTCAGATTTGTAGTACGTCACGAACAATTTGAAGGTCGTCACGAACCAGGATTTGGTATTGATTTATCACGAACGGAAGATTTGAAGCCGTCCGCCTATGACTTGAGTTCGCATTTGAAATTTGACCACAGACGATGATTGCAGATATGAATGGAGACTTTGATGCTATTTTTCAGAGCTTCTTCGGCCTTTCCTTCTGCTTACTTGCTTGTCCCTTAGCCTTCTCCCTTGACCCCTTTATATAGGTGTGGGGTGGAGTAAACCCTAGTTGATCATTGAGCTTGAGGCTTATGGGCCGGTCCATTTGATAGAAGACCAACTGACGAGCTAGCCCAATAATACATTGGACTTTTATTTAAATCAATTTTAGATTTAAATAATCAACCCGATTATACTAGCCCATAGTATCATTTGGACTAATATGTATTTAATATATTTTAAATCCAAATTACTTGTGGATTAAAGTTTAATAAAATTTTAATTGTCTACAAATGTCTCCTGCTTCAAAGCTTGTCGAGGTGTAGGCTTATCGTAACTTGAAGACATGATTTGAAGTAACCGTTGTGGAGCCAACGGACATTGTTTAGTGTGACCTTTGGATTGTTCACTTGAATTCTAATTCAAGAGATATGCTTTCCTTTGATGCGCTTGGAACATTTACTCAAATAAAATTCTCACAACATAGTTCCAATTTAGTTGCTACATTTTTTCAGGAAACTTATCACATAACTATATTTAGGTGACATCACAACTTTCAAACAACTTTATCAATCTGATACTGAAACCCTTCTCTTCATCTGAGATCATATTACAGCAGAGAACCAAAAGAATTCGAGCTAACAGAATTCATAGATGGTATAAACAAGAAATTTTCTGATACTTCATATACAACGTAAACACGAGTTTGTTCGTGATAGAATAGTCCCATTCCTTCTGAAATCATCTATAAGATCGTACAACTTGAATTGGTTTTCTTCTGAATTTAGCTGCTATATAATATATTTTCCTTACACGTTATTTCCTCCTATGAATTGGAGAGACTCCAAATTGGCCAGCATTAATAACTTGACTATCACAAACATAGAAAATTTTATTATCCAGTGGCATCAAATATAGAAAATTTTAAAGTTATTCCCACTTTCCCGTAACAACACTTGGGCTGACAATAATTTTCCTTTCCTACTTTGATTTCCTAGTTTCAAACCTATTCATGTACAATCGAACATGATATTTCCTTATTTGCACATGTTAGTAGCTTGAACACTAAGAATTTCCTTAATTTCTTCCTTGCTGGTTCCTATAAATTGGCCACTTTCTCCTTGTATCGTTAACATAGTAGTAGTCCTCCGCTCTTTGATGAAAGCAACCGTACTACTTTTTGGTTGGTTTTAAAGGTACTCTTCAATAGTTGGCAACGCAATCCCGTTGCTCGATTCTCCTAACATTTTTTAGCTGCTACCAGGAATTTCAGTTTTGCGCGTCTTAACCAAAAAAATCATATCTTGGTGTAGGAATGCCGAAATCACAAGTGGTTTGTGGCTACAGAAACTAGACTCAGAGTAATGCAACATATCAAAAATTTAAATTTAGATTCGCATTGTATCATCCCAGGTGAGCTTCCTAAACTTAGTTCAAGTTCTGTCATGCTCGACATTTCAGCTTTGCGCGTCTTAACCAAAAAAAAATCATATCTTGGTATAGGAGTATCGAATCACGAGCGGTTTACGGCGATGAAAACTAGACTTCCGGAGATACGACATAGTAAAAATCATAATCAGAATATGCTGATATATTCCTAGATGTTTTCTCGAATTTAGGCAATATATTATGGCATGCTGCCCCATTCTGTCTTGCTGTTTTTTCATAGATTCTTCCTCTTTTTTTTCGCAGACTCTCGAAGCAGCACATAGGGCTGTGAATTCCATTAGCAAGGATGCGTTTCATCAACCATGATACATCATACCCACAACTTGAGATTATTAGCGACAAGCATAATCCGCACGCCCAAGTTCTAACTTTAAAAGTTCATCCTCCGGTGATAGGTGCTTTCCCGCTGGGCTAGAAAGCCGCTTGACGCCTCCCTTGATCTTGCAGAATGGTCGACTAGAGAGACGAAGTATGCATTGGATAGATTTTCGGGCAAAGAAACCAACATGAAGGTCCTACTTTTGAAGTCCTCCACCCATCAAAAGGTAGCGTCTGCTAGTCCTCCTCATCGTGATTACGATAGACGTCTCGTCACTTAGAGTGTTCCTCCTTCTGGATTTGGTGAAGTTCGCTATACGTCCAAATATTGGGAGTGGGTAGAAGATGTTCTTGCCCGCAACAAGTTGACTCTAGATGGCATCAAGGTCTATGACGCCATCTTTGCTTCGTTGTTCACATATGACTACAATGAGAATGTCCTTCGTGCCTTTTGTGAGTTTTGGCGTCTATCTACCAACACAATTTCTACCTCTATAGGTGAACTCTCCATCTCTTTATGGGACTTGCGAGTAATCAGAGGCCTTCCGATGCATGGGTCATTCTATGACGAAGTTATCCCCTCAGCTAAGGAGTTGACACAAGAAGACGATCAAGGAAAAAGTGGCCAATTTATAGGAACTAGCAAGGAAGAAATTAAGGAAATTCTTGGTGTTCAAGCTACTAACATGTGCAAATAAGGAAATATCATGTCCGATTTGTACATGAATAGGTTTGAAACTAGGAAATCAAAGTAGGAAAGGAAAATTATTGTCAGCCCAAGTGTTGTTACGGGAAAGTGGGAAAAGCTTTAAAATTTTCTATATGTGATGCCACTGGACAGTAAAATTTTCTATGTTTGTAATAGTCAAGTTATTAATGCTGGCCAATTTGGAGTCTCTCCAATTCATAAGAGGAAATAACGAGTAAGGAAAATATATTATGTAGTAGCTAAATTCAGAAGAAAACCTATTCAAGCTGTACGATCTTATAGATGATTTCAGAAGGAAGGGGACTATTCTATCACGGACAAACTCGTGTTTACGTTGTATATGAAGTATCGAAAAATTACTTGTTTATACCATCTCGAATTGTTGAAATTGGAGATACCATCTCGAAAATTGCTTGGCACTACAGAAGACTCCAGGCCCACCTATGTATAATAAGATGAAGAATTATTGGAGGATGACAAAGTCCGAGTTGCTCAACCTGATGAAGAATGATGGACCCTGGTGAGTTTTTTTGGTGTCCTACTTTTGCCTAGGCCGCCTCTTTCGAGGTTTTCAACCTAGCGGACTCTTTTGTTTTGGGTGTTGTTCGTAGTTTAGGCTCATGCGGGTCAGGAGCATTACAATATGTAGTTTAGATTCTTATGTCAAGGAGCGTAGCAGCATGCATTTTAGGCTCGTGCATTAAGGAGCTTCATGACTTGTAGTTTAGGCTCGTGCGCCGAAGAGCGTAACAACATGCATTTTAGGCTCGTGCATTAAGGAGCTTCATGACTTGCAGTTTAGGCTCGTGCCTTGAGGAGCGTTTATTCTTCAAGGATAATACCTCTTCAAAAATTTCCCGTTGATAGGTCCAATTCTCATGCCATCTGCATCAACTAACTTGTAAGCTCCACTTGAGTAGGCTTCTTGCACAACATATGGACCATCCCACTTTCAAGTGAATTTGCCCCCAGATTTGCGAGAGGTGATAATAGGTCTCCTTAATGAAAGAACATGATCGCCAACTTGGAAGGACCTCAAGCGAACCTTTTTGTTGAAAGCACGAGAAAGACGAGCTTGATAACATTCAAGACTTTGTTAAGCTTCTAGCCTTTTTTCATCAAGGGACTCAAGTTCTTCAAGGCGCAGATGAGCGTTTTATTCTTCAGTAAGACCTTCTTAGACAGCGAGTCGCAAGGATGGTATTTGACGCTCAAGAGGAAGAACTGCTTCAACTCCATAAATAAGAGAATAAGGAGTTGCTTGTGTCGGTGTGCGATGAGTCATATGATATGCCCACAAAGCTTCTTCCATTCTGTCATGCCAATCTCTTTTAGACTTGGAGACGACCTTCTTTAACAAGTTGCAAAGTGTCTTGTTAAATGCTTCAGCTAGTCCATTTGCAGCAGCATAATACATTGATGAATTACGTTGCTTGAAGCCAAAAAGCTCACAAATCTTGGTCATCAATTTGTTATCGAATGGTTTGCCATTATCTGTTATTATATAACTAGGAATACCGAAATGATATATGATGTTCACTCGAATGAAGTTTGCCACATTCTCTTTCTTCACTTCCTTGAGAGCGACGACCTCGACCCATTTTGAGAAATAATCAGTTGCGGCGAAGATGTATAGATGTCCTCCAGAATATTTAGGAAGTGGTCCAACAATATCTAATCCCCAAACGTCAAATGGCCAAGATGCAACAGTAGGATGTAACATTTTAGGTGGTTGGTGTATAAAATTTGCGTGAAACTAGAAAGCCTTGCATCTTCGAGCATAATCTAAGCAATCTTTCACCATTGTCGGCCAGTAGTAACCCATCCTCTTTATGTGGAAGTGGAGCTTCGGCCCAGATTGATGTGATACACAAACTTCAGAGTGTGCCTCTTGCATAGCTTGAGTTGCTTCATCTTCCCCTAAACAACGCAAGAGAACTCCTCAAATGATCTTCGATACAAAGTGTCTTTGTAGTAAAAGAAGCGAGGGGCACGTCGACAAATTTCGGTCTTTCTTCTTGGATATTCTAGAAGTATCCTATAACATAAGTAGTCGATCATGGTTTGTCGCCAACCAAGCTTCACAACTTCAGCGGCGGCTACCAAATGCTCGAGCTTGCTTTCTTCATCCTCATTCTCATTTGGCGATACTATCCATTTTTGGCAGGTAGTGATTTGTTTCTGGCCGGGCAGAGTCAATGTTAAAGCTAGAGTAGCTAGGGCATCAACCTTCTTATTTTCCTTCCTTCGCACATGCTGAAGAGTTACATTGCCAAGCCATCCAATCAATTTCTGTGCATAATCATAATAACGACGTAATTCTGGCCTTTTGACCTCGTAGCTACCTAGCAATTGATTGATCACTAACTCAAAGTCTCCAAAAATATGTAATTGGAGTTGTCTCATATCAATGGCCATCTCAAGCCCAAGTATGAGTGCTTGATATTCCGCAACGTTGTTGGTGCAATGTTGTGTTAAGGTGAAGGAATATGGCAAGACTTCCCCTTGAGAAGTGACAAACACAACACCTGCACCATCTCCCTCATGATGTGCGACACTATCAAAATACATTTTCCACGGTGGTTGCACTTCGATGACCATCGTACCCTCATCAGGTAGTTCATCAGTCAACTCCCAATCATTAGGAATTGGATGATCTGCCAAGAAATCTGTCAAAGCTTGTCCTTTCATAGCTTTTTGTGGGATATACACAATCTTGAATTGTTGAAATTGGAGATACCACCTTGCTAATCAATCATTGAGGACAGGTTTTGACATAACAAACTTGATCGGGTTCGCCCTTGAGACGAGACGGACAACATGAGCTTGAAAGTCGTGCTTCAGCTTTTGAATTGCGAAAACCAATGCCAGACACAACTTTTCGATCGGAGAATACTTCAGATCATTTGGGGTCATCATCCTACTCAAGTAGTAGAGGGAATTTTCTTTACTTTCACCATTTTCTTGGGCAAAAAGGTCTCCCACTGACCTTTCTTGGGCTGCAATATATAGAATCAATGGCTTTCCTGGTATAGGGGCTGCCAGAACTGGAGGTTTCATCAAGTAGGATTTGATGTTTTGGAATGCATTACTACAAGCTTGGTCCCATTCAAAAGGTATGCCCTTCTTCATGAGACGGCTAAAAGGTTGGCACTTCCCTGCTAGATTTGAGATGAATCTTCTAAGGTACGCCAATTTTCCTTGTAGACTTTTTAGTTCATGTATATTTTTGGGCTCGGGCATCTTCAAGATTGCATCAACTTTGGCTTGATATATCTCAATCCCTTAATGTTGAACAATGAAGCCAAGGAATTTTCCAGAAGTAACTCCAAAGGCACATTTCAATGGGTTCATTCTAAGTTGATATCTCCGGAGTCATTCGAACACCATTCTTAAGTCTTGCAAGTGGTCTCCTCTCTTTCTTGATTTCACCACTAAATCATCCACATAGCATTCCACATTCTTGTGGAGGATATCGTCAAAGATATTCTGTATTGCCCTTTGATATGTGGCGCCAGCATTCTTCAAGCCAAAAGGCATTACTTTATAGCAATAAATGCCTCTAGGAGTGCGAAATGTAGTAAGCTCTTCATCTTTTTGTGCCATACGTATTTGATTGTATCCAGATGATCCATCTATGAAAGACATTGCCTCGTATCCGGTGGTAGCATCAATCATAAGCTCTGGAATGGGGAGCGGAAATTCTTCCTTAGGGCATGCATTATTGAGGTCTCTAAAATCGACACAAACTCGAATTTGGCCATTCTTCTTCTTCATAGAACAATGCTTGAATCCATGTAGGATATTTAACCTCCCGAATTAAACCAGCTTCGATGAGCTTATTGACCTCGGCTTCGATTGATGGGATCAATTCTGGCCTGAAGCATCTTTGGGCTTGCTTAACAGGACGAGCTCCTTTCTTGACTGCGAGATGATGAACTGCTACTTTAGGATCTAAACCAGGCATCTCTTTGTAGCTCCAAGCAAAGACATCTCTATATTCTTTGAGTAGCTCCACATAAGTGCTTTCTTCATCTGTGGTTAATAGGGCACTTACATAGGTGGGCCTGGAGTCTTCTGTAGTGCCAAGGTTGACTTCTTTCAATGCATCAACAGTCATTTTAATTCCTTCTTCTAGTTCCGCAGGAGCATCCTCGACATCTTCGTCTTCTTGAGGATCACCATCGTTAAAAGATATATGGCCACACCAAGAGGAATCTCCCAAATATTCGTCAACTTTCCTTAGGGATGAAGTGTATTGCTCCTCATTCGCAGTAATATGATATGAGGATCCTACACTTTCTTCATCTTCGTCACGCTCTCTTGTGTGGACCACTGTGTGAGTCTTCACTTTGAGTACCTCTCCACCTGAAATCAAAAGTCCTGTTTGTCACCTCATTTTGGAAGGGATCAGGCTTTGACACGTTTTGGAGATACTTTGGACTCTAGATGGAAAAGGTCTTCTTATTTTTTCATAATTTCTTTGGGACTTATTCTTCTTCTTTTTTAATAGCCCCAACCTCTCAAATACAGAAGTTTTTATAGTTGGTTCTCCAAGTCGATCAAAGATAGAAGGCCTTTTATTAGGATCAGTGGGTTTATCTTCCATCGTGATATAGTTAATACTTGCTCTTCTAATAGAGATGCGAACTGGTGGGGGTTGTTTGTTACCTAGACCCTCACGTGATTGCTTCACCACATGCTCCCTATTCTTCATTGTGTTTGCTTTCCTAATAGCTTCAGGTGGGAGCTTCCCTAGCTTAGATGGTTCATTGGGATCATATCCAACCTTTGCGAACAACCTGTACGCATTCAGATCGAAACCTTCATTTGTGCGTTTCGTGGGGAGTGCCTTTGAGGCATGTTAGGGGCCACAAAATTTTTCAGTAGCTTTGAAGATAACTTTATGGTATCAATCTGCTTGATAGGAAGGGTTAATTCTCTTAGTGCAACTTTTTGGAGGCTTGATGATTCTCCTTCATCTTTCTTCACTTTTGGGACGTAACGAAGTAAAGGAGCTATTTTCTTACCTGCAATTGCAACATTCTTTTTGTGAGCTTTCGAAACTTGGCATGCTTCTATTGTAACTTTATATTCATCAGAAGCTACTTCAGCCCTTTTGGACACGATATTATCACCTCTGGCCTTCGTGATGTCACCAATTCTTGCTTCCTTCACGATGCGGTTCTTCAAGTAGAATTTTGCATCAGCGAAGTATGCCTCAGCTTCCGCGAATGGCTTATCATCATCAACTATCTTCTTTTCAACTCCATCTTTATTATACTTCAAACATTGGTAGTAGGTTGATGGGACAACTTTGTTCTCGTGTATCCACGGAATTCCAAGCAACAAATTGTATGAAGTCTTTGCATCAATCACATGCATTCATGCAGTTGATTGCGTATCTCCCATGGTGATTTCTAGCTTGATAGCTCCTATGGCCCTTTGTCCTCCTTGATTGAACCCTTGAATCATCAGCCGGCTTTCAGAAAGTTCTTCAGTTGAGATGCCGAGTTCTTTTATTATGCGAATGGGAAGAATGTTAACTGCAGTCCGTCATCTATCAAGATTCTATTTATCCTTCTCTCGAGCACATAACCCACCATAAACAAAGGGTGATTGTGTGGTGTCTCACCAAGTAGGAGATTGTCTTCAGTGAAGGTGATTTTTGCATTACAGACATCTACTTCTTAGAAAGAGGACTCAACAAGACTATTAGACAGTGATGGAGAGAGTGTTGACTTGACTTCGTTCTTTTCCTCTTCTTCTTTATCAGTATTACAACACAAGGCCTTGTCATCATCGTCAGAAATCCTCATGCGAAACCAACTCGGCAAAAATTCTCCCAAAGTCACCAGGTGGCGTGGCTTTTGGTGATGGTGTGTCTCTATCTCCACCTTCTTTGGGTTCTTAACCGTTTGTAGCTTCTTTAGTCTTCTCACCATCTTATTCCTCGTAGGTTGCTTCATTGATCCTTTTTGCAGACTCAATTTACGGCATCTTCGATGAGTCACCAGGGTCCATCCTTCTTCATCAGGTTGATCAACTCAGACTTTGTCATCCTCCAACAATTCTTCATCTTCATTCCCTTCAAGGTGCATATCTCAATCGGATCGAATGAGCCAAAGGTAATGGACACATGGTTTGTGCTTGCCTTTTCGTCCTCGAGCTCAATCTTCTTTTGACGAGCCAAATCCATAACTTTGTCCTTGAAAACAAAGCACTTCTCAAGAGGGTGACCTATAAGCCGATGGTATTTGCAATAATTCAGGTCATTGCTTTTTCCAGCTTCATTTGGCCGTTTCATCTCTAGCAGCTCAATAAGCTTTAACTCGAGGAGTTCTTCAAATATTGCAGGCACATCAGAGTCTAGAAATGGGTACTCCTTTTCTTGCATCTCTTTGAGAGTCAACTTTAGATTTGCATTATCTTGAGAGGAAGTTGTTTTCATACTCTGTTTCTTGCTCACCTTGGTAGTAAACTTCAAAGGAGAGGCATTGATGTTCATGGATTCTTTGCTTTCATTCTTGGGTACGAACTTTCTCCATTTCTTGACTTCTTACTTATCCCTTCCCTTGCGAGGTTCGTAGATGGGAAGCCCTTTATTTCTTGCAGAAGCCATGCTCAACTCCATATCATGAGCATGGGTAAGTTCCTCAAATGTCCTGGGTTTAATTCCTTGTAAGATGTAACGAAGTCCCCAATGCATTCCTTAGATGCACATCTCTATGCCAGAAGTTTCGCTTAGCCTATCTTTGCAGTTAAGGCTTGCATTCCTCCATCGATTGATAAAGTCAATAATTGGTTCGTCTTTTCGTTGGCGAGTGTTCGTAAGTTCCACCATGCTCACAGTACGCCTTGTACTATAAAAGCAATTGAGAAACTCTTGCTCCAATTGGTCCCAACTATCAATGGATCCAGCCTCGAGGTCGATGTACCAATCAAAAACATTCCCCTTTAGTGAGCAGACGAACTACTTGACAAGGTAATCTCCATAAGTCCCTGCATTGTTGCATGTCTCAACAAAGTGCACGACATGTTGCTTTGGATTTCCCTTGCCGTCGAACTGCTAAAATTTGGGAGGTTGATAGCCGCCAGGCATCTTCAATCTATCGATTCTTGCAGTATACGGCTTTGCGTACGTGAGAGAAGACTTTGAAGAGACCTCATACTTATCCTTGATAGTTCCCATAATGAATTCCTTCAATTGTACTATAGGAATTGATCCTTCGGAGGAGACATGAAGATCTCTGGCGGATGACACTTGTTTTGTTGGAGGATCAGCCTTCTCGTGGACTTCAGGAAGCTCTCTAGGTGCATGACTTGATTCTCCATCCATCATGCTTTCAACTATGCCTGTCAATTTTGCGATACGAACATCTTGATCTTGAGCATACTTTGTTAACCCATCAATCGCCTTTGTCAGGTTTGCGAGTTGCTCCTCCATTGTCGAAGTGTTAGTCATCATTGCCTCCATTATTATTGCAGATGATGAAGAATAACCAAGACCTTCCCACAGATTGAACTCAGTTTGGAACATGTCATGTGGCGAGATTGGCGTAAAGCCAACACTTAAGACTTCATCATCAGGTTGGGTAAGCTGACTCTTAGTATTGTATAAAGTAAGTTGAGCAAGAGCTTTCTCCACAACTTCTGCAATATTATCTCCTCTCTCTGACTTGCTAGCAGAGGACCTTTCTTCTTCGGATGATGAAGATCTCAAAGCATGAATTGGTGCAGACGACACTTGGAGTGCTTGTTGTCCCAAGATGCTCGCCTTGCTCCGGGTGATTGGCCAAGACTCCCTATAGTAACATTCAGGATACTTTCAACGTTAGAAGAAAATTTGGAGTCAAACAACTTTTGAGTCGATCTTCTTTGAAGCCATTTTAGTGATCTTGAATGTTGAGAGTTGAGAAGAGATGAGAGGTAGAGATAGTCTCACTGGGCATGCCAAAATTTGTAACAACTAAATTTTGCTCCTGAAAAATAATAATCAAGACAAGAAATATAGCGACAAATATTATATTCAATATCAAGTGATGAGGTTACAATCTCTAAAATATCTCTAAATCTAAAGAGATGTAGTCTTCTAATTCTTCTCCTCACGGATGATGGTTCAAGAGCTTGAAAGCTTGATCTTGAACTTGACGGATTTCAGATTTATAGTACGTCACGAACAATTTGAAGGTCGTCACGAACCAGGATTTGGTGTTGAGTTATCACGAACGGTAGATTTGAAGTCGTCCGCCTATGACTTGAGTTTGCCTTTGGAATTTGACCACAGGCGATGATTGCAGATATGGATGGAGACCTTGATGCCATTCTTCAGAGCTTCTTCGGCCTTTCCTTCTGCTTATTTGCTTGTCCCTTAGCCTTCTCCCTTGACCCCTTTATATAGGTGTGGGTGGAGTAAACCCTAGTAGATCATTGGGCTTGAGGCTTATGGGCCGGTCCATTTGATAGAAGACCAACTGACGGACTAGCCCAATAATACATTGGACTTTTATTTAAATCAATTTATTTTAGATTTAAATAATCAACCCGATTATACTAGCCCATAGTATCATTTGGACTAATATGTATTTAATATATGATAAAATTTAAATTACTTGTGGATTCAAATTTAATAAAATTTTAATTGTCTACAATAGTATTTTTATATTAGTCGTCAACTTACTACAATCCTCTTCTTTTATTAAAGCTTGAGGAACGAAATCTTTAACGTCAAAAAGTGCAAAATTTATTTTAATTTTTCTTTTCCTCTAATGGGATAACGCAATCAACACAACTCCAGTAAGAATGCAATAATCTTTTGGCTACCAATAACTAATTGTATTCTCTACTCTTATGTTAGCATGTGAAAATTTTAATTTTACTCTTTAATCTTAATCTACAATTTTATATTTGCTTCATCCGATTTTAACTACTAACCATAAACTTGTTGAAATTCTACATTCTCGTTTTAAAACTAAACTAGAATGTAGAGAGTAAACTAGGTGGGCGTTTGGACATAAGAATGGTAAAATTCCCAAAAACAAAAGTGAAAATAGTATTTGAAATTTAGAGTTGTGTTTGGACATGAATATAATTTTAGATTGTTTTTGAAGTTTTTGTGAGTGATCTCGGTGAAAATTTTGAAAATAACTTTTTGGAGTTTTTTAAATTTTCAAAAAATTCAAAAATTCATCTTCAAGTGAAAGTTGAAAATTTTATGACCAAACATTGATTTCGAAAAAAAATAAAAAAATTTCGAAAAAAAAGTGAATTTTTTTTATGTCCAAACGAGCTCTAGAGTTTTATCTTTTTCAAAGAAACCGCAAAAGTTAATTAGGTCTTAAATTTTCAAAAAGTTGGTTAACCAAAGAAAAAAGTCACTTGTCGAAATCCCGCGGAATATAATTCCTGTGCAAAGTATTCTTTCGTTGAATTATTACAGACTTATCACTTTGCAGGATAAAAACATATTCAAACTTTCAATTCTGATATACATAAATTTAAAAAACAAATAAGGAAATGGGAAAGGAACCTTAGAAGCAAGACAAAAGTTGTATACGGTGATAACAAACAATTAAAAGTTAAAATAAAATAAAATAACAAATAAATGCTTCACCAACTTGATGAATTGTCAATTAATTGGCAAATTGGATAAAACATGAAATTCTTAAAAGAACAAGACGTATTTCCACCTAAGGAAATAATAAAATTACCAACAACTTTATAAGGTGTCCACTCATTATTTATAGTTCATAACTTCTAATCAGTGTTTCCTCAATTGATTATTTCTTCCCAAAATGGCAACCATTTCCACCTCCTTGGTTTAATATAAAACCTTGAGTCATTTTATCATTTGTCCAAGTAACGATCGTTTCACTAAAATAATCAATTCATTAAAACACAAAGATAAATTATGGTCTCCACAATTCATAAATTACACCTTTTTTTACTACAAAAATAGTGTCAGAAATAAATAGGCAAATTTATTTTTAATGGGGTCACTGGCAATTGGTTTGAATCAAAGCTTTGTTAAATGAATCGTAGAATTAGGCTAAAAGAGCTGAAAATAAAGTAATGAAAATAAATAAGCAAAAGTAGTAAAAATTGCACGGGGCGCCCTATTTGGTCGCTCCCATTTAATTTATACCCATTTTTTAAAAACTTTTAACTTGTACCCACTTTTTAAACAACTCCAACCCCCTTTCTCCTCCTTCGTTTTCTTCCTCTTCTTCTTGCAAACAACCACAAACGTTCACAAACTGTCTGGTAGTTGAATACTTGAAGGAAACTATCACAAACGTTCAAGAAAACTGTCTATTCCTATTTCTATGTAGTTGAATAGTTGAATACTTGAAGGAAAACGGAAGAAAAGACTCCTTTTAGAATTACATGTAAATTCAGGCTTAACAGGTATACATATTGGTCTAAGTATTTCAATATGTATGCAGAATTCTTTTTTTCTTTTTCTGCAACTGAAACTTTTGATCGACTTGTGAAGTTTGATAGAGAAGGAATATTTAAGGCTCTTTATCAGATACCCATATTGGAACTCTCAAAAACTTCAGCTCTAGAGCTGAAGTTCGCCAGTTACAAAATAAAAACTGCAGCTCTAGAGTTGAAGTTTGCCAGTTACAAAACAAAAACTTCAGCTCTAGAGCTGAAGTTCGCCAGTTACAAAACAAAACTTCAGCTCTAGAGCTGAAGTTCGCAAGTTACAAAACAAAAACTTCAGCTCTAGAGCTAAACTTAAGGCCCATCTACTAGAATGCTGAAGTTTTGCGTGTTTGCCTTTGCTACTTCAGCCCCGTATGCTGAAGTTATGCGAAAAAACGGGAGTCGTGATGGCGCCTACTCGTAGAAGCTAGGCAAGCCACAAGCTTAGAAATCTTTAACTTTTCTATTTTAATCTTTTTTTTACAACTTATATTAGCAAGTGATAAACATCTAAATGACTGCGGAATATGAGATTTAAGTGGAAGTCTTAAACAAATATAAAACCAAAATGTTTCGAACGTCAACACATGCCTCTACCCAGAAACTGGTGTCACAACATCCATGGACTACTAAGAGTACTACATACAACAGTTTAAAGGAAAAATAACACTGTTTGTCTCGGATACATGAGATGACAGAACATAATAAAAGATAGAGGAGACGTCGGGCTTGCGGACGCCTGCAAGGCTACCTCGGTGTCTCGGTGGGCTAAAGGCTGGCTCCCCTACTGCTGCTGATCAAGCGCCGCTCCGGTATCTGCACAGAGTGCAGAGTGTAGTATCAGCACAACCGACCCATGTACAGATAAGTGCCTGGCCTAACCCCTACGAGGTAGTGACGAGGCTAGGACCAGATTCCAGATAAACCTGCGCAGTTATATAATATATGGCGGAAAATAAACAAGAATGAGCAGTTTAAAATGAGAGGGGGTACATGCTTAGGGGAGACATATCAAGACCAACAGATACTTAATAAAATATGAAAGGACAGCTCAATATCTACAACGATACAATAACAATACTGTTGCGGCGCGCAACCCGATCCCTTATTATTTAACATCGTTGCAGCGTGCAACCCGATCCACATATATATAGATGTTGCGGCGTGCAACCCGATCTAATATAATATCTGTTGCGGCGTGTAACCCGATCCAATATAATATCTGTTGCGGCGTGCAACCCGATCCGGTATAATATCTGTTGCGGTGCGCAACCCGTTCCAACTATATAGTCACCAATAATCATAATTAACCGTCCCGACAAGGGATCAATAATAGACTACACTATCCTGGCAAGGGATCAACAATAGACTACACTATCCTGGCAAAGGAACTCAGCAGTACAAGTATATACGTCCCGGAAAGGGAGAATCAACTATAACCAATCTTAACTCAACTCCTACTCGTCTCAAATACTACCATTTCTCAATCATTAATAGATTCCACGATAAACAAACTAAGTCTTTGCTCAATACCAAGGATTTACTCACTATTTCAACCATAGTAACATTCAAGAATACAACAAGTATCAACTTAAGACTCACGGTCATGCTTGACACCAACGTATAGATACTCGTCACCATGCCTATACGTCGTACTCAACAAGAAGCAAAGCAAATAAGACTCAACTGCTAATCCCTCAAGCTAAGGTTAGACCGGACACTTACCTCGATGTCACGAACGCAATTCAAGCATCAACTATCGCTTTACCTCTTGATTCCACCACCAATTCGCTCGTATCTAGCCACAAGTTACTTAATTACATCAATAAACGCTAAATGAATCAATTTGAATGCATGAAAATGAGTTCTCCAAAGTTTTACCCAAAGGTTAAAATCGCCCCCGGGCCCACGTGGTCAAAACCCAAGGTTCGAACCAAAAATCCGATTACCCATTCCCCCATGAGCTCAAATATGTAATTTGTTTTGAAATCGGACCTCAAATCGAGGTCCAAATCCCCAATTTTTGAAAAACCTAGGTTCTACCCAAAACACCTAATTTTTCCCATGAAAATCATTGATTGAAGTTGAAATCATGTTAAAAGATGTTAATGATTGAAGAGAACTAGTTAAAAACGACTTACAATTGATTTGGAGAAGAAAGATTGTTTGAAAAATCGCCTCTTATGTTTTTGGGGTTTTGAAAAATGAAAAATGACTGAAAATCCTGTTTATTTATACCCCTCTCAGACCCCTTGTGCGGGCTGCACAAAGTCAACTGCGGCCGCACAGCAGGGCCTTGTGCGGACCGCACAAAGTCGACTGCGGCTGCACAGCAGCGCCCTGTGCGGACCACACAAAGCCGATCGCGGCCGCACAGCCTTCACCGCGCACCGCATAAGGTCGACCGCAGACCGCACTGGTGGGGTTCAGAGACCTGCAAATTTTTGGTTTTAAGCCTAAAACATCCCGAAACCTACCCAAAACTCACCCGAGCCCTTGAAACTCCAAATCAAGTGCACACAAAACCTCAAGAACATCATACGGACTTATTCATGTAATCAAATCATCAAAATAACGTCATGAACATCAAATTAAATCTCAAGATCAATGAAATCTTCTGAAAACTTCTTTAAACATCAACTTTGCAATTTAAGTCCAAATCACGTCATATGACATCCATTTTTCACGGAATTCCACAGAAATGTCTTAAATCATATATAAGACCTGTACCGGACGCCGAAACCAAAATATGGGCCCGATACCATCATGTTCTAATCAAATTTTATTTCAATTTTCCTTAAACAATTTCAGAAAACAATTTCCTTTAAAAATTCATTTCTCGGGCTTGGGACCTCGGAATTTGATTCCGGGCATACGCCCAAGTCCCATATTTTCCTACGGACCCTCCGGGACCGTCAAATCACAGGTCCAAGTCCATTTTCCCAAAACATTGGCCGAAGTCAAATTAACTCATTTTATAACTAAATTTTATCAATTTTCACAGAATTTCATATTTGAACTTTCCAGCTATACGCCCGGACTGTGCACACAAATCGAGGTGACTCTAAATGAGGTTTTCAAGGCCTCAGAACACATAATTTAATTTAAAGGAAGTGATGACCTTTTGGGCTAGCTCATTCTCCACCTCTAAAACAACCGTTCGTCCTCGAACGGACAGAAGAAGGAAGTACCTGAGTCGGGGAAAAGATGGGGATAATGTCTCCGCATATCGGACTCCGACTCCCAGGTCGATGCCTCAGGAGACTGACCTATTCACTGAACATGAACAGAAGGAAAACTCTTCGACCTCAACTGACGAACCTGCCGGTCTAGAATGGCTACCGGCTCTTCCTCATAAGACAAGACCTTGTCCAACTGGACAATGCTGAAATCTAACACGTGGGATAGATCGCCGTGATACTTCCAAAGCATGGACACATGAAACACTGGATGCACGACTGATAAGCTCGGCGGCAATGCAAGTCTATAAGCCACCTCTCCCACTCAATCAAGAATCTCAAACGGACCAATGAACCTAGGGCTAAGCTTGCCCTTCTTCCCAAATCTCATCACGCCCTTCATAGGTGACACTCGGAGCAATACCCGCTTACCAACCATAAAAGCCACATCTCGAACCTTGTGATCTACATAACTCTTTTGCCTGGACTGAGCTGTACGAAGCCTATCCTGAATAATTTTGACCTTGTCCAAGGACTCCTAAACCAGATCCGTACCCAACAACCGAGCCTCTCCCAGCTCAAACCATCCACCGGAGACCGACACAGTCTACCATATAATGCCACATAAGGAGCCATCTAGATACTCGACTAGTAGCTGTTATTGTAGGCAAACTCTACTAAAGGCAAAAACTGATCCCACGAGCCTCCAAAGTCAATGACACAAGCTCGAAGCATATCCTCCAAAATCTGAATAGTCCGCTCGGACTGCCCGTTCATCTGAGGATGAAATGCTGTGCTCGACTCAACCTGCATACCCAACCCTCGCTGAACTGCTCTCCAGAAACGCGAGGTAAACTGCGTACCTCGGTCCGAAATGATAGACACAGGCACACCATGAAGACGAATAATCTCCCGGGTATAGATCTCAGCTAACCTCTCGGATGAATAGGAGACTGCCATAGGAATGAAATGCGCTGACTTGGTGAGCCTATCAACAATGACCCATACTGCATCGAACTTCTTCCGAGTCTGCGGGAGTCCAGTAACGAAGTCCATAGTGATCCGCTCCCACTTTCACTCGGGAAGCTCAATCCTCTGAAATAATCCACCAGGCCTCTGATACGCGTACTTGACATGCTGACAATTCAAACAATGAGCCACATATGCTATGATATCCTTCTTCATTCTCCGCCGCCAATAATGCTGCCGCAAATCCTGATAAATCATTGCGGTGCCCGGATGAATAGAGTACCGGGAGCTATGGGCCTCCTCTAAAATAAACTCCCAAAGCCCATCCACATTTGGCACACACACTCGACCCTGCAATCTCAAAACTCCATCATCATCTAGGGTAACCTGCTTGGCACCTCCGCGCTGCACCGTGTCTCTAAGGACACACAAATGGGGATCATCATACTGCCGATCACGGATACGCTCCAATAAAGAAGAACGAGCGACCGTGCAAGCTAATACCCGACTAGGCTCAGAAATATCCAACCTTACGAACCAATTGGCCAAGGCCTGAACATCTAAAGCAAGTGGCCTCTCATCGATCGGAATATAAGCAAGACTGCCCATACTGGCTGACTTCCTACTCAAGGCATCAACCACCACATTGGCCTTTCCCGGGTGATATAAGATAGTGATATCATAATCCTTCAACAACTCCAACCACATCTCTTTCCTCAAATTCAACTCCTTCTGTTTGAACAAATACTGAAGACTCTTGTGATCTGTGAACACCTCACATGCCACGCCATACAGATAATGCCTCCAAATCTTCAATGCGTGAACAATGGCTACCAACTCCAAATCATGAACCAGATAGTTCTTCTCATGAATCTTCAACTACCGCAAAGCATAGGCAATGACCTTGCCATCCTGCATCAACACTACACCAAGTACAATGCGAGATGCATCACAATAGACTGTATAAGGCCCTGAACTTGTGGACAAAACCAACACTGGTGCCGTAGTCAGAGTTGTCTTGAGATTTTGAAAGCTCGCCTCACACTCATCCGACCATCTGAACTGGGCACCCTTCTGGGTCAACCTGGTCATCGGGGCTGCAATGGATGAAAACCCCTCCACGAACCGACGATAGTAGCCTGTCAACCCCAAGAAACTCCGAATCTCTGTAGCTGATGCTAGTCTGGGCCAGTTCTTGACTCCCTCAATCTTTTTCAGATCAACCTGAATACCCTCTGCTGATACAACATGACCCAGAAATGCAACTGAACTCAACCAGAACTCACACTTCGAGAACTTAGCATATAACTGACTATCCCTCAGAGTCCGAAGAGCCACTCTGAGATGCTGCTCATGCTCCTCCTAGCTGCGGGAATATATCAAAATATCATCAATGAAGACTATCACGAACGAGTCCAAATAAGGCCTGAACACTCGTTTCATCAAATCCATAAAAGCTGCTGGGGCATTTGTCAACCCGAATGACATCACCAAGAACTCATAATGCCCGTACCGAGTGCAGAAAGCTGTCTTAGGGACATCGAATGCCTTAATCCTTAGCTGATGGTAGCCAGATCTTAAATCAATCTTTGAAAATACCTTGGCACCCTGAAGCTGATCAAACAGATCATCAATCCTCGGCAATGGATACTTATTCTTGATTGTAACCTTGTTCAACTACCGATAATCAATACACATTCTCATCGACCCATCCTTCTTCTTAACAAAAAACACCGGCGCACCCCAAGGCGAAACACTGGGCCTAATGAAACCCTTCTCAAGCAAGTCTTGCAACTGTTCCTTCAACTTCTTCAACTCAGGCGGGGCCATACGATACGACGGGATAGAAATGGGCTGAGTGCCTGGAGCCAAATCAATGCAAAAATCAATATCCCTTTCAGGTGGCATACTCGGTAAGTCTGAAGGGAATACCTAAGGAAACTCACAAACAACGGGCACAAAATCAATAGATGGAACCTCAACACTAGAATCACGAACATATGCCAAATAGGCCAAACACCCCTTCTCGACCATGCGCCGAGCCTTCACATAAGAGATAACACTATGGGTAGAATGACTAGGAGTCCCTTTCCACTCTAAACGTGGCATACCCGATAAATTCAGGTTACAGTCTTGGCATGACAGTCCAAGATAACGTGGTAAGGTGATAACCAGTCCATCCCCAATATAATATCGAAATCGACCATGTCTAAAAGCAACAAATCTACACGAGTCTCAAGACCCCCAATCACCACAATACAAGAACGATGGACTCGATCAACTACAATAGAATCACCCACCGGTGTAGACACATAAACAGGAACACTCAATGAATCACTAAGCATAACCAGATATGGTGCAAAATAAGATGACACATACGAGTAGGTGGACCCTGGATCAAATAACACTGAAGCATCTCTATCAAAAACCAGAATAGTACCTATGATAACTGCATCTAAAGCCTCAACCTCGGGCCTGGCTGGAAGAGCATAACATCGGGGCTGGGCCCCACCACCCTGGGCTCTATCTCTGGGATGGACTATAGCTGGCTGGCCTCCACCTCTAGCGGCCTGAGCTCCACCTCTAAATCCTCTACCTCCACCTCTAGAACCTCTACCCCCACCCTTAGCTGGCTGGGCGATCTGTGGAACACCCGGTACCTAGACCATAGCACGGGAACCCTGCTGCTGCGACTGAGTACCCACCAATCTCGGACAAGCCCTCCTGATATGACCATACTTACCACACTCATAGCATCCACCTGAGTGTTATGGCTAAGGAAACTGAGACTGACCCTGGCAACCCGAATGACCAACCCGAAAACTCTGGAGCGACGGTGCACTGTAGGAATGCTGATCGGAATACTGCATCTACGAACCACAACTACCTGAAACACCGTGAGAGACCTAAAGAGCTGACTGAAATGGCCTAGGAGGATGGCCTCTACCATATGAATCCCTACCTCTAGACGAGGCACCACTGAATCTACCTGAATGACGAGGCCTCTTATCCGACCCATGACCACCTCCCTGCGACAGGACCATCTCCACTCTACGGGCCACATTGGCCGCCTCCTGAAAAGTGATCTCACTCCCAGCCTCCCTAGCCATCTGAAGGCGAATCGGCTGAATAAGACCATCAATAAACCTCCTCACCCTCTCTCTCTCGGTAGGAAGTATGACAAGATCATGGCGAGCTAAGTCGATGAACCTGGTCTCATACTGGGTAACCGTCATGAAATCCTACTAGAGGCGCTCAAACTGCCTACAATAAGCCTCTCGTTGAGTAATGGGGAGGAACTTCTCCATAAATAGCTGTGTGAACTGCTCCCAAGTCAAGGCTGGCGATCCAGCTGGTCTAGCTAAGCAATAATCCCTCCACCAAGTCTTGGCGGATCCAGACAAGTAAAATGTAGCAAAATAAACCCTATTAGTCTCAACAATACCCATGTTCCTAAGAACCTCGTGTTAGCTGTCTAGATAATCCTAGGGATCCTCAGTAGATGCACCGCTGAAAGTGGAAGTGAAGAGCTTGGTGAACCTATCCAGCCTCCACAAAGCATCGGCAGACATAGCCGCTCCATCACTAGTCTGAGCTACCACACCCGGATGAACTGCTCCAACTGGCTGAACCGCTGGAGTCTGAATCTGAGGAGCTACCTGCTCCGGAGTGCGAGTAGCAAGAGTCTGGGCCCCTCTTTCAGCCTGAGAGATAGCTGGTGATACAAGAAGCAAGCCCGCTCGGGTGACACTCTCCATGAGGCCCACTAATCGGACAAGAGCATCCTGAAGGACTGGGGTAGCAATAAACCCTTCTAGGACCTGAGCTGGGCTCACCGGAGCTACTGGAGACAGAACCTCGCCATCAAAGTCAACCTGAGACTCCGCTACTAGGGCTGCTACTCGGGGTTAAGCTCTACCCTTACCTCGGCCTCTGGCACGGCCTTGGCCTCGCCCTCTGCCCCTCGTGGGAGCTTCTGCTGGGGGCTCAGGCTGCTGAGCGGTAGATGAGGAAGCGCATGTTCTCGCCATCTGTGAAAGAACAGAGTAAAAATTCAATTAGCATTAAGAAACAGGACCGCACGACATGAAAGAACAAATGTGAAGTTTTTCCTAACTCTGTAGCCTCTGAGGGATAAATACAGACATCTACGTACCGATCCCTCAGACTCTACTGAGCTTGTTCGTGAATTGTGAGACCTAGGTAACCTAGAGCTCTGATACCAACTTGTTACGACCCGGAATTCCCACCTTCGAGAGTCGTGATGGCGCCTACTCGTAGAAGCTAGGCAAGCCACGAACTTAGAAATCTTTAACTATTCTGTTTTAATCTTTTTTTACAACTTATATTAACAAGTGATAAACATCTAAATGATAGCGGAATATGAGATTTAAGCGGAAGTCTTAAAGAAATATAAAACCAAAATGCTTCTAAAGTCAACACATGCCTCTAGCCAGAAACTGATGTCACAATATCTACGGACTACTAAGAGTACTACATACAACAATTTGAAGGAAAAATAACACTGTCTGTCTCGGATACATGAGATAACAGAACATAATAAAAGATAGAGGAGATGCCAAACCTACGGACGCCTGCAAGGCTACCTCAGTGTCTCGGTGGACTGAAGGCTGGCTCCCCTACTGCTGCTGATCAAGCGCCGCTCCAGCATCTGCACAGAGTGCAGAGTGTAGTATCGGCACAACCGACCCCATATGCTGGTAAGTGCCTGGCCTAACCCCGGAGAGGTAGTGACGAGGCTAGGACTAGACTCCAGATAAACCTGTGTAGTTATATAATATATGGCGGAAAATAAACAGGAATGAGCAGTTTAAAATAGGAGGGGGTACATGCTTAGGGGAGACATATCAAGACCAACAGAAACTTAATAAAATATGAAAGGACAACTCAATATCTACAACGATACAATAACAATACTGTTGCGACGCGCAACCCGATCCCTTATTATTTAACATCGTTGCGGTGTACAACCCGATCCACATATATATAGCTATTGTGGTGTGCAACCCGATCCAATATAATATCTGTTGCGACGTGCAACCCGATCCGATATAATATCTATTGCGGCGCGCAACCCGTTCCAACTATATAGTCACCAATAATCATAATTAACCATCCCGGCAAGGGATCAACAATAGACTACACTATCCTGGCAAGGGAACTCAACAGTACAAGTATATACGTCCCGGAAAGGGAGAATCAGCTATAACCAATCTTAACTCAACTCCTACTCGTCTCAAATACCACCATTTCTCAATCATAAGTAGATTCCACGATAAACAAACTAAGTCTTTGCTCAATATCAAGGATTTACTCACTATTTCAACCATAGTAACATTCAAGAATACAACAAGTATCAATTTAAGACTCACGGTCATGCTTAACACCAATGTATAGATACTCGTTACTATGCTTATACGTCGTACTCAACAAGAAGCAAATAGCAAATAGGACTCAACTCCTAATCCCTCAAGCTAAGGTTGGACCAGACACTTACCTCGATGTCACGAATGCAATTCAAGCCTCAACTATCGCTTTACCTATTGATTCCACCACCAATTCGCTCGTATCTAGCCACAAGTTACTTAATTACATCAATAAATGCTAAATGAATCAATTTGAATGCATGAAAATGAGTTATCAAAAGTTTTACCCAAAAAGTCAAAATTTCCCCTGGGCCCACGTGGTCAAAACCCGAGGTTCAAACCAACAACCCGATTACCCATTCCCCCACGAGTTCAAATATGTAATTTGTTTTGAAATCGGACCTCAAATCGATGTCCAAATCCCCAAATTTTGAAAAACCTAGGTTCTACCCAAAACACCCAATTTCCCCCATGAAAATCACTGATTTGAAGTTGAAATCATGTTAAAAGATGTTAATGATTGAAGAAAACTAGTTAAAAATGACTTACAATTGATTTGGAGAAGAAAGGTTATTTGAAAAATCGCCTCTTATGTTTTTGGGGTTTTGAAAATTAAAAAATGACTGAAAATCCCGTCTATTTATACCCCTCTCAGACCCCCTGTGCGAACCGCACAAAGTCAATTGCGGCCGCACAGCAGGGCCCTGTGCGGACCACACAAAGTCAACTGCGGCCGCACAATAGCGCCATGTGCGGACCGCACAAAGCCGACCACAGCCGCACAACCTTCACCGCGCACCGCACAAGGTCGACCGCGGACCGCACTGGTGGGGTTCAGAGACCTGCAAATTTCTGGTTTTAAGCCTAAAACATCCCGAAACCTACCCAAAACATACCCGAGCCCTCAGAACTCCAAATCAAGTGCACACAAAACCTCAAGAATATCCTACGAACTTGTTCATGTAATCAAATCATCAAAATAACGTCATGAACATCAAATTAAATCTCAAGATCAATGAAATCTTCTCAATACTTCTTTAAACATCAACTTTGCAATTTAAGTCCAAATCACGTCATATGACATCCGTTTTTCACTAAATTCCACAGAAATGTTTTAAATCATATATAAGACTTGTACTAGGAGCCGGAACCAAAATACACGCTCGATACCATCATGTTCTAATCAAATTTCATTTCAATTTTCCTTAAACAATTTCAGAAAACAATTTCCTTTAATGATTCATTTCTCGGGCTTGGGACATCGGAATTTGATTCCGGGCATACGCCCAAGTCACACATTTTCCTACGGACCCTCCGGGATTGTCAAATCATGGGTCCGGGTCCATTTTCCCAAAACGTTGACCGAAGTCAAATTAACTCATTTTGTAACCAAATTTTATCATTTTTCACAGAATTTCATATTTGAACTTTCCGGCTATGCGCTCGGACTGTGCACGCAAATCGAGGTAACTCTAAATGAGGTTTTCAAGGCCTCAGAACACAGATTTTAATTTAAAGCAAGTGATGTCATCACACGGGCACAAGTTAAAACGTGACACAAATAGCAGGTATAGATGCAAATGCACTGCAAAAACCAGCTATGTCCATTTATAAGTAGTTCATTACAAAAATTGGCCAGTTCATAAAAAATTACTAATATTATCCAATTAGCTATTTGTAGCAAAAAAAATATCAAAATTTTGCTTTCTTTTGAGCGGGTGTTTGTTTACCTTGATAATGGTAATAACAATTAGATTTGATTTTGCAGTTCTAAAAATACGTGATTTATTTTTATGCTAGTTGTTAGGCAGCAGATGCTAAGTGTGAGACTAGAAATTAAGGTAAAAGCCTGAAGGTAGTAGATTAAGCAAATTGAGTGGCTGAGAATCTGGGCCTCGAGTTGGCCTATACGGGGCCTCGAGGTCGAGCTAAGCATTAGGCAGTGACCGGCCGATGAAGGTCTAACAATTCTAAGAGCTTTGATAAGAGCTCTTTATAATCAATAATGAGTAATAAATGAAGAACAATTAATGAAACACAATAAATGTAAGCAATAAATGTAAGTAATAGAATCAAAGGAGAATGTGTTTAAGTTAGAGAGCAAAGAATGTTCTTGTATTGAATGTTGTATGTAATGTTCTATGTTACAAAATGACAAGGGTCCCCTTTATATATGAGGGGGAATCCCAATATAGTATAGACACATTTATTGCAAAGATATATGGCTGGTGCAAACATTTAATGCCACGGTACGGGCTAGTTCTAGGCTAGTAGACTGGGTCAGCCTTAATCACGTGCCTTGGGAATTTTTTGTTTTTCCATCATAGCTATTGATTTGCACTGCCTCGAGGTCGATCGGTAAGAACCCTTTAGTTTTGAACCTCGACCCTTTGGAGACGTGCTTATGAAGCGTCATTATGACCATAAAATCGGACCCTCTAATTTGCACCGTATATAGATAGTCCTCGCATTTCTTAGAATGAAAATGATAAGAAACGGTCTTAAATTCTTGCCTCTTCGGTACTACCATCGTGACGTCAGCCCATCAGAGCATTAAATGCCATGACTCAAAGGCTGCGCAGGAGTCGCTGTCAACATGACTATCGAGAAGCCCACGAACCGCTATTGGTTTGGCCTTTCTGCTTCCCAAACGCTGCCCATATGGCTTCTATAAATACCTCGACCGTTTTGTTATTCACACTTTTACAACATCTTCAATTTTCTAGATCCAAGTTCACCATCTTCTACATTCTTCTCCCTTCTACGCTTGCCTTGTTACTTTCCTTCTTGGAAACCTTTTTAATAGTCATGGCTAGGACCTCTAGAGCGATACCTCAGAAAAAGGGCACTGCTTCTTCGTCTTGCCCATCCAGGGGTAAACCAAAAGTACCCCTAATTGTCGAGCAATATACTCCTCCCTAATTCGATACTGTATCCTATTTTTCTATCAAGCATCCCCCTTCTACACTAGGTCGATGTGAGCACGTGTCTAGGTACATCAGCATGGTAACCAATACGAATAGAGTGAAAGAAGACTGCCGATGGGAGAAGGCAATATTAGTAAAGATCCTCAATTCTGGGGAAAGCATAGTAGACCACAAAGTTGTCTTCCTCAGTATGTATACATGCCCATTTACTCTAGGTCCCGTAGATTCTTTGAATCCTTTTTCCCCGTCGATAGATCTGGTGATTCTCGACTTTTGTCATGAGTACTGAGTGACATTCGGTCAAATCTATCCTTTTTTTAGAGGATCATTTATATGCTCCGATACTTTTTCAACCAGGTTGAGGGTATGACCTTCACCCTCAACCACTTGGTCAGATTATACAGCCTTCGTCTCTTTCGGGGTTTGATCAAGCTTCACCCTCGATCCGCGAGGCCGTTCTTTTTGAGCATCGATGAGGATAAGGATCGGGGGTGGATGAGCTGGTTTGTCCGAGTGAGGACCTCGGACATCATCCCGGCTAATAGGATGTCATTCCCGGAGGAATGGAATATGAACCGTAAGTGCCCCTACTTCGAGCATATTTTATTGCCCTTTCATCCCCTTTTAAAAAATGATCTTCTTTTGATTATACAACCACCGTTTGGTACCCCGACGCAGTTTAGAACCTAGCGGGATGGATCAGATAGTTGGACTCCACTTTTCCTTATATCGAGCGTTCTTGGCATGACTTGGCCAAAACTTGGTGGCAAGCCAAGAACCACGATATACTCTTTATTGCTATCTTTACCGTGTTTGCTTATGTATATCTTTTATGGTGGTAAATTTGAGTATCACGCTCGTGTAGGCCTCAGGGATGGAGTGTTGATGATACCATCTCCTGATGGTGAGGAAGGGACCTCGAAACCCGATAAGGGTAAAAAGAGGAAGAAAGAGGCATCGACTGAGTCTCCCAAATTAGAGAAACCTAAAGATTGAAGTCCTCGGCCTGACGCCTAGGTCTCGACTTTGGTTGCTGTGGCGAGTCCTCGTACCGAGTGTGAGCACGTGAGTTTTGCCTCATACGAATTACTCCAAAAAGAATTCCCAAAATTAGATTTTTATCTAATTATTTGCTAAAATTAGGAATTATTGTGCAATTTGCCTGAGTGTTTGTATATGTTTGTGTGCATGTTTAATTTTATTAATACATTAAAAATACAAAAATATAGCATCTGCATTTAGGATTTGATTTTATATTTTTTTGGAATTAATTAATAATTAGGTGTTTTACAAAAAAGAAAAATCACAAAAAATAACGTTTGCATTTTAGTATTTAATGTCAAAATTGTGTGATTTTCTTTTAAATTGGTCTTTAATTATTTGTGATAATTACTACTTAGAGTTAGTTAGTATTTTTAGGATAATTTGGTCAAGGTTTAGTTTAGGTTTGTATTTTTATTAGAAAGAAAATTGAAAAGAAAAATAAAATAAGAAAGGAAAACAAGAAAATCGGAATCTGAGGCCAGAATTAATTAAATTCATAAGCCCAATTCTATTTTCCGGGTCCAAATCCAATTAACCCAGCCTAATACAAACCCCTAACTGGTCCGTCTCAGCCTAGACCCAAAACAACGTCATTTTTGTAACGGCTAACCCTGGCCGTTGATCTTTGATGATCAAACAGTCCAGAGCTTCGCTCGTTACCCGCCTCTGACCCGCCCCTGAACCGGTCTGGCCCCATGAAACCAAAACGACCCCATTTTAATTATTGATTCAATCAGAACCGTTGGATTCCAATCATCCAAGGGCCCTGATTGAATCAATAATTTTAATATGTCAAAACCCATCAGATCCCCTTACCCCTTCAGAACCCGCCTCCTTTGTCTCTCGTCTCTCTTCAGAGACCAACCAACATACCACCACCTTCCGCCCGCCGGAAATCACCCACGGCGGCGGACGGTGGCTAACCAGCCCCAAATTTACACCGTAGAACCCCCTCACTCCCCTCTTCACAAATCCGTAACCCGTTAACTTCGAACATTCCTGGAGCCCTTCGAATATCGATTCGAAGGGATGAACCCTAGCGCCGCCCTAACTTTCTCCGGTGGCGGCGCCACCTCCAATCGACCCCAAACTAACACCCCATAACCTCCAAAACCTCCTCATGCCCAATATATCATTAGTTTCCCTCGAATGTATCCAGAACCCTTCAAATATCAAATCTGAGTTTGAGCCTTAGAACCCTAAAATTCTGATCAGTGCATGAAATATCTTTTGGCTGGAATTCTGGGCTTATTCAAGTTTGTTTCATTACAAAATAATGATGCTCGTTTGTTCTG